>NC_068993.1:53634637-53637960 GCF_001194135.2 Octopus bimaculoides
AGATAGTTAAGACAGGAAATTGATATTTTATGAATTACATGTTTTTTTCTTCTTCTTTTTTTTTTCTCGGGGGTACTAGTAAGGTGAAGGAAATTGAAATAGAGCTGAAAATCAAAACAATCTCGACTTTGATTCCCAACTCGCCTCTGCCATTTATCACCACTCAAACTAAAGTGAAACAGGAAGAGGTTAAACAGGAAAACTAGTTCTTTACTTTTCCACAACCACTTTTGTTTATTCTGCAATGTATTCTGTTATTTTTCTGGCGGAATGGATGCTTGTCATTGAAGATAAGGAAATCTTAATAAATGGAGCTCAGGAAAATTAAAATAAAATCTGTTCCAGGAATAGTTGTTATTGTTAAAAGTAGACAAATGATAGTTTTGTCAGATGTGGACAGCGTCGTGTTGAAACGCGCTCGAGGTTGGCGATGAAGTTTTACTGACAGCTGGGGATTATAGGGGTCAGTTCTATTAAACATTATTACCCACAAAGGAGATCTACTTTTCAAGCCAGAAGTGCAATATAAAGGGGAACAGAATAAAATTAGATGACTGAAACAACAAAATATCCTGATTAATCAGAAATAAATATGGAGGCGAAATGAAAATGTAATGAGAAAAAGAAAAAAACGAAGACTAACAAATAGGAAAAGCGGCAGATTACAAGGAAATAATATTGTAATTTCTTTCTAGGATTTTACACTGATTGATGAGCAATTGAAGTCTACTTATGACTAAACATTCGTTGTTTATAGAAAGGTTGGTTGAATATTTGATATCAATGTTAAAATATTGGTTTCAAATTTTGACAAAAGATCAGCAATTTCGGGGGTTGAGGGCTAGTCAATTACATCAACTTCAGTGTTCAACTGGTACTTATTTTATTGACCCCGAAAGGATGAAAGGCAAAGTCGATCTCAGCTGAATTTGAACTCAGAACTTAATGACGGTCGAAATGCCGCTAAGCATTTTACCCGGAATGTTAACGATTCTCCCAGCTCGCTGCCTTACATCAATGTTGAATATTAAAGTATTGTTTTTAACATATTCTTTTTTGTCTCCGTTCAAAGTTTATTTTAAGGAAGTGGATGTGGATTCATGCACTTTTAAAGGTTACTTTGTGACAAAAGCCAAGGTTTGAAATCAAATCGCAATCTTCACTCACCAAACACCATCCATACCTCTTGAACTACAACGAGTGACATTTTTCATCCAAGAGATATCGATTCATTTCTACATGTGTTTGTCAGAGGAGGAACAACAATGCCAAAGACCTTTTTGAGGGACTCCTACTAAACGGAAGGACACAACCCTCCTTACAATCCCAAATAGAAAATAGAATGAGATGGTCATGATTGGAACGCTTAAAACCCAAACTGAAGCTAAATAAGAAGTTTTTTTCATAAAACAAATACTGGCGTCGAACGGCTCCAATTTTTATAGGAATAAAAGTATCGTTTTTAAATCCAGTTCTCATTTTGTAGATCCAAGAACGAGGAACGATATTTTCGGTTCTGGTAAAATTTGAAATCCAGCCTTAGGGGGACGAAACTAACTTCTAAATGTATATTATCAATATTGATGCGCAGCAATGTTTGATATATCCTATTACTTGACAGTGCGATTGTGAAGATCAGCACTTGGCTGCTGTGGCTCTTGTCAAAGGATGGTAGAGTCTCATTCCCCATAAAAGTGGAGCTTAACAACAAATGCGTCTTTCTAACAATCCTATTTTTATGTTGCACAAATATGGAATTTGACGAAAGACCCCAAGAAATCAAGCTTAGAAGAGCTGACGAACGCATTATGCTTGGCACAAAGTAAGAAGAAAATAAAACAATGAATTCAAGTTCGTAAAATCACAGAAATGGAGTTGGGGCGGACGTTCTAGAAGAAGACAGTTAGAATGTTGATAATGAGAGGTTGCAAAAGAAACAGTGGGCGAAAATGAACAAAATGGAGGAGGGACCTGGATATATTTAACAATAATTTGAGATCGATTAACCAAATTCGAAGGTTATGAGAATAAAGGTGAAGGCCTTTACCTAACAGTGGGAAAGTAATAACCGATTCGATTGATTGATTACTCTAGCAAAACTCATTGAACCATCGGTAAAAATATAACCTATTTTAAAATAAATTTGATGTTTCGATCTTTTTTATGTTTTTCTCATTTGGCCAATTAAGAGATAGTCTCAACGGTTGAACGTGAAAGTTATGTACTTTCTACGGCGATTCATATCAACTACACACTAAGAATATACAAGCGGAACTAAGTACAATTACATGTCTTCGCTGGAATTTATACAATACAAACATTGAAAAAATATATTCAATCCCATTAGAATTAGTTTGAAGGAAAGATTCCATGTTTTGTTTTTTTTTTTAATTTTTGTCCCCGGGGTATCAATTAGGTAGATGCTTGACAGATAAGTTATTATAAACAACTTTCTGTGTTTCTTTCGTATTTTGCTTCTCCGGTTGATACGTGCCCAACCAGGCACACATTGTACAAATAGTTTTAACCAATCGTTTTCTGTATATATAATGCGCCTCTTAAGTATAAGGCAGCAAAAAACGTTTTAAGACTGAAAACTGAAATTCTGCGATTTTCTGATGGCCATCGTTATGCTCTTATATTGTAACATTTTGTGTCAGCATTAACAAAGAAGAAAGAGAAAAAAAAGAAAAAGGAAACAAGTCTGACTGAACTGCAGTTCTCCTTGTCTACAGAACTCTATGTAGTAAGACACAGTGTATTGACAAAGCTTTTTCACAAGGCTCTCTATCTAATAATACTGCTTCACGAGCCCTTAACTAGGGACACATCTGAGGACTTACAACACAGCTTCGTAGGAGCCTGTCTTGTGACACCGCTTCGTAAGACTCTAAGCAGCATCACTGCTTCGAAAAACTCAATCTATTAACACTGGTTCACAACACTCTATCTAATAAAACTGATTCTCAGAACGCTATTTAGTGGCACTACTTCACAAGACATTACCAAGTGACTTCTGCCCACATTCCCAACTTTGGGAGAATTCGCAGGCTAGACAACATGTGCTACAGACATTAACTTCTTGGGATCTTATCATTATTATTATTAGACATATTTCATTGAAGCGAAGTAGATAGAGTAAATAAACTTTGTCAGACTGGTCAAGCTGGGCCGTCATTAAGTCATTAAATCAACGAAGACGTATCTCTAACATGTTCCCCCATCACCTACCGCACACGCTCACGTACATATATGCACACGCATGTATATACGTACATATCTATGTGTGTGTGTGTGTGTGTGTGTGTGTGTGTGTGTGTGTG
>NC_068993.1:53637970-53638994 GCF_001194135.2 Octopus bimaculoides
TGTGTGTGTGTGTGTGTGTGTGTGTGTGTGTGTGTGTTTGTCCCCAACCAGTGTTGGTTGGTTTCGGTTCCTGTAACTTAGCAGTTCGGCAAAAAATGAAAAAGAAACCGATAGAATAAGTACCATGCTTTAAAAAATAGTCCTGGGGTTGATTTGTTCGACTAAAAGACACTTCAAGGCGGTGCCCCAGCATGGCCGCAGTCAAATGACTGAAACAAGTAAAAGATAAAGAAACAAAATGAAATCGTGGGTGAAGATGGGTGAATGGAAGCAGATTGACATGCCTGAGTAATAGCTTATCTTTAGTGATTAAGATATAATTAATTATGGGACGCTGGTGTCATATTAATTCATTAAAATCTAATCACATTTATTACATTTTCGTGTGAGCCCAGTGGTACAGAGTGCTTAGCTAGCGTCCCAAGTCTGTTTTAGATAGATTATGTGAGTAAGGAAGAGAGAGAGAGAGAGAGAGAGAGAGAGAGAGAGAGAGAGAGAGAGAGAGAGGGGGAGAGAGAGAGAGGGAGAGAGAGGGAGAGAGAGTATCATTAAATGGGAATGAGTGAATGAGAGAAAGAGAGAGAGAGAGAGTCAAAGAGAGAGGGAGAGGGTGAGAGTGGATAAGCTACAACGCTAGAATAGAGAACATTTTTCTATTCCTCCACCTCCCCTCGAAACGTTAGTCTCTATTTCATCTGACGTCATACCAACAGACACACCTCTTCTGTTTATATTTTCGCATCCGATTCACTTCGACTCACATCATCATCATCATCATCAGCTAATGGTTTGCTATTTCTGGGGATTATCCTTGAACAGAAATTTCATTTCAGCCCCCTCTCCTTCAGCCCCCCCGAGAACTTACTTTCATCATATTTCATTCATTTGTTGATTCATATTTTAATAAATGTCTTCTTTATATTGTCTCAGCATCTCTTTGTCTCCCTGTTTCTGATTCTGTTCTGTTGTTATCGTATCTGTCTGTCTGTCTCTGTGTCTATCTGTCTGTCTGTCTATCTATCTA
>NC_068993.1:53639291-53640388 GCF_001194135.2 Octopus bimaculoides
ATATATATATATATATATATATATATATATATATAGAGAGAGAGAGAGAGAGAGAGAGAGATACACATACATTCCCACACACACTGACAAACACGCACACACAGAGATTTATATATATACATATATATATATTAGCTATTATACTATAAAGGCTCCCAAATACAATTTCCGTTAGAGATTGTAAACGTATTCAGACTAAACTGGACAACAGCAATAAAAATAATAAAAAAACTAAGAAATCACCGGTTTTGAAAGCTAGACCAAACATACTATCATCATCCATACCGTGCTTTATCATCAATGGAATCCAGCCAGAGGAATATCATATTCTTGATTCTACTTTAGTTATTTTCTTTTTCGAGTAAGATGTACTTTTATGTCCGTCTAGCGATTTGTGAGGCTTGAAGTTGCGGAGGCGCGTTCATGGCAGACATGTTTGTTATCAGTAGTCGCCGAAGCTGTAACCCAAACAACACTAATTGGCATTTCGTGTTGGGTAGGCAGATTAAGAACGTCAAAGATATCCTACGTGAGTCTGGAGTTTGCGCAGTTACGCTGGGAGGGAGGGGAGAGAGACAGAAAGAGAAAGAGAGAGAGAGAGAGAGAGAGAGAGATTGAAATACAGAGAGCGGAGAACGGGCAAAGGAAGAGTATGTTTGGAAAAGAAAGAGAGGGAAAGAGGAGAAGGGAGAGGAAGAAATAAAGAGACGAGGTAGAGAGAGAAAGAGAGAGAGAGACGGAAAGAAAGGGTGAGAAGGAGAATGGGATAGGGGAAGAGAGAGAGAGGATGAGAATGAGTAAGAATAACAATTTCATTATATAGAGGAGTGGCTGTGTGGTTGCTTCCCAACCACATGGTTCCGGGTTCAGTCTCACTGTGTGGTATCTTGGGCAAATGTCTTCTGCTATAGCCTCGGGCCGACCAAAGCCTTGTGAGTGGATTTGGTAGACGGAAACTGAAAGAAGCCCGTCGTATATATATATATATATATATATGTTTGTGTATCTGTGTTTGCCCCCCCCCCCATGGTCGCAGTCAAATGACTGAAACAAATAAAAGAGTATCTATCTATATATATATATATATATATATATAT
>NC_068993.1:53642125-53644323 GCF_001194135.2 Octopus bimaculoides
AATGTTGTGAGTTGTAAACGCTAGCGGGATAATTTCTTATTGTAAATCTTACTGTTGCGCTTTTTACGGAACATAACATACAATCTACGTGTTTCTGATTGGTCGCAAGGGCAATTTGACTGCACAAAAGGAAGTGGTACTACGTTTTTGATTGTCCCTATGATTGCACAACGATTTTTCTCTGCGGAATTTTATGACTGAGAAAAAATGCTCAAGGCCTACAATTTTGTTTAAGAGTAGTTTTGATTGTGCTCGAGGGATGTCCGTTTCAAAAGTTAAACGACATATGATCCGTAAGAGAGGCGGCTGTAATAGCTGCTTTACTTCCCCCACCTGATGGCAGTAACAGAGCATTGATAAGCGTTTATATTCGTGAAGAGAACCAAATAGCCTATTGGGAATAATAAGCGAGACGACACGTCATATAAAATAAATATTGTTTATTTAATGGTATTTCGTTAAACGTAAGACAGAAGCAATTCGTTATGGTTAATTTGGAGAACCAGAATACAAGGATTTAGTTGAACGTTTACAGTTATCGTTCTTGGTTGTCATATTAGATTTACAATCAACTTTTAAACTTCCAGGTGTTCGGCCAACTGGACATACTACTTATTGAATTAGCGTTCGAAGTAGCCGAATATTCCACAGACACGTGTACTCTTAACGTCATTCTCCAGTAGAATCAACGTGGCACATTTTTGACTAGGCTGGACCTTCAAATTGTAGGTACATTCCATCAAATGGGTATCCACACAGTTTCTGTCTAACCAAATTCGATCACAAGGCTTAGGTCGTCCACAGGTTATGACAAATGCATTTTTTCAAGATACCAGTCAGTAGGATTGAATTTGAGGCTTGAATTGTAGCGAAGTGGACATCGTAACTGCTTAGCCATGTTTGTCAAGTAAGTAATACCTGAAACACAAGTTCGATTCTTGATTGCAGTATATCTCTCAACTTCATACCTTCGGTTTCTGGTCATAGTAAAAACCCAGGATCTATTTCGACTCAACCAAGCTGTTCAACGCCTGGTTAATGTCAAAACTCAGTTAAAGTGACAAACTCAGCCAAGGTGTCCAGTTTTTAGGAGCAGAGAAGGACCAGAATAAAGACTGACCTTGTCACGTTAACTTCTGAGTATAGTACAAAATCAGAATATAAATAAACCATGTCAAACTGCCTTCTTCTTGCTATAATACAAAGCCAGGCTATTGATAATCTCTGTCAAGCTGTCTGTCTGGTTATAGTCTAAAGCGATAATGTAGATGATAATTAGTTGAATTTTTTAGATTCTGGCTATAGTCCATAATCCCAGTGAAGCTGTCTAGCTGCTGGTTATAGTACAAAGAAGCCAAGGCATACATCGACACAAGTCAATGAAGAAATCTCTACTTGGCCTTTCGAATTGCAAGAAATAACAACCAAACCCAACCTGATTTAACAAAATACCTTACCATCTTAAAAAGTAGAAAGATGTATTAGATAATATACGGCTAGTTACACTATCTCTTAAAACAAAATAATAGAATGGTCACTTTGGAATGACCTTTAATAATACGTTTTCCTCGAAGCGGAATGACCAGGCGCTAAACAACAACAACAACAACAACAACAACAACAATAACAATAACTACAACAACAACATTTTAGTTACTGCCAGGCTATTTAAAGCCAAACATTTCAGTATTCACTAAAGAATCCAGTCACTGTTTTTAGAACATAAAGAATTCTAATGGAAACCAATTTAAATTGCTGATTTGACAGTTTAATTCCAGCCTACTGTTTTGTCTTTAATCGAAAAGATTTATAATACATGTGCGCGCACGCACACTCCCACAAATACAGTATTTCCTCCACACAGTCAATTTTTATTCACACATATGCCAATTATGCATAACATACACATCACATACAAAATTACACCCACACACACATGTACTGAACTTTCTCCCCCCCCCCCATGCACACATAGACACATATTTCACTCATCACACAGTGATAGCTTTTTATTTTCTTTTTCAATGTGACAAAAATGGCGGAGCGCCGGGTAAAGTGCTTGGAAATATCTTAACTTCCCCTTCCTGCGTTCTGAGTTCAAACGGTGTCAAGGTTGATTTTGAGTTTTTATCCGACAGGGATCGATAAAATAAATAATAGGCGCAGGCGTACATGTGTGGTAAAAAGCTTTCTTCTCA
>NC_068993.1:53644477-53649289 GCF_001194135.2 Octopus bimaculoides
CATATATATATATATATATATATATATATATATACATAAATTCACCTATGATCCTTTCTACTGAAGGCACAAGGCCTGAAATTTCGGGGGAGGGCGATAATTGATAACATCTACCCAGTGTTTTACTGGTACTTAATTTATCGACCCCGAAAGAATGAAAGGCAAAGTCGACCTCGGCGGAATTTGAACTCAGGCGAAATACAGCTAAGCATTTCATCCAGCGTTCTAACGGTTCTTTTCTAGTCTAGGCACAAGGCCCGACATTTTTGGGTAGAGATTAAGTCGATTAGATCGACCCAGTACGCAACTGGTACTTAATTTATCGACCCCCGAAAAGATGAAAGGCAAAGTCAACCTCGGCGGAATTTGAACTCAGAACATGAAGACAGACGAAATAGTGCCAAACATTTCGCCCGGCGTGCTAACGTTTCTGCCAGCTCACCGCCCTCCTTGCGCCTATAATAGAAAGTATCATCATTGTTACCTTTAAGGTGGCGAGCTGGGGGAATCGTTAGCATGTCAGACAAAACGCTTAGCGGCATTTCTCTCGACTCTTTACATTCTGAGTTCAAATCCCACCTAAGTCAACTTTGCCTTTCATCGAAAAAAATAAAGCACCAGTCAGGACCTATGGTCAATTTGCCCCTCCCTGAAATCCCTAACCTTGTGCCAAAATTTGAAATCTTTATTACTGTGAATGCTTTTTCTTTCTTGTGAAACACCTAACGTCTGCAGCCTTCCATTTCACTCAGGACTTAATATCTGGTCCATAGGAAAGCGATTTAATTATCAAGTTTCAAGGATTGATCCTCGTTTGTGGCTATTTTCCCTTATATTTGAGCAAAGCCTGAGTACCAAAATGTCCTCCATTTCTAACAGCCCTGTCTCTATTTCCTCTTCGTTCCCCATCCTGTATACGTCTCCCACATCTTTCTTTTCTTCGACTTTTTCCTCATCATCTCCACTCTCTTAACCGTCATCGTACTGTCTCATTGCCACCAACCATGAGTATCACCCACTCACCTCATCTCATTCCCATACCTCCCTCCTCCTCTGCTACAACCATTAACATAGTCTCACTCCCACCATCAGTACCTCCCTACGACTATACTTCACTATACACTCCTACTACAACCACCCTTGCATCTCTCCCTCCTACTCTCACCAATTTCCCAATTATCCCATTTCCGTTCCTTCCCGACAACTTTTCCTTCGTCCTTAACGAGAGTTTAAGAAATCTTAACTTGAATGACATCCCAGTTTCCCACCCTTTCATCTCTTCCGATGCCTCATACACCTAATTACATACATACATACATGCATGCATACATACATACATACTTATATAATCATGTACACACGTACACTGGGACATATACACATATACAGATCTATACATACTTATATAATACATACTTATATAATACATACTTATATAATACATACTTATATAATACATACTTATATAACCATGTACGCATGTACGCATGTACACACGGACATATATACATATATAGATTTATATTTTTACGATTGCACATACACACATTCTTCACACATACACATATCCACATCACCTCAAACCAACTAATTCTGACATCCGTGACCAGAATGCTTCATTTATTCACTTGGATTAATTTATTAATGGCATTTGGTGTTGCTGTTGCTGTTGTTGTCAAAAATAGTCCAATCGCTGTTCCCAAGTGACACTAGCTGCCTCACCAATCGATTCCGTTCTTTAATTGAAGTCAGCGACTCATTAGATTTACTCCAAACTGTAAGACCGGCCAATATTTTATGGAACATTAAAGGCCGGCGAGCTGGCAGAATCGTTAGCACACCGGGCGAAATGCTTAGCGGTATTTCGTCTACCGCTACGTTCTAAGTTCAAATTCCGCTGGGGTCGACTTTATCTTTCATCCATTCAGGGTCAATAAATTAAATACCAGTTGCGTATTGGGGGTCGATAAATTAAGTACCAGTTGCGTATCGGGGTCGAACTGATCGACTGGCTCCCTCTCCCAAAATTTCAGGAATATTTTATGGAACATTATTTACCATTCAGTGGTTCTCAACCATTTTGTGCCTCTAGACCCCTTTCATTCCTTTTTTACTCTACTGCACCGCCAAAGCCATTCGATGTATATCGAAAAAATCCTACTATATTTTTATAATTAAATATTATTAGAAATTGCATAGAAGGCGGTGTGCTGACAGAATCATTTGTACGTTGGACGAAACGTTTAGCGGTATTTCGCCCGTCGCTACGTTCTGAGTTCAAATTCCGCCGAGGTCGACGAAATAAGTACCAGTTGAACACTGGGGTCGATGTAATCGACTCATCCACACCTACCCCGAGCTGCCTTTGTGGCAAAAATTTTAAATAATTATTAGAGATTACATAAAGATATTAAAATATTTTAAATATTGTGGAAGTATAAACAATTTATTGAACGTAAATTTTAACAGCAAAATATTACATGGATCCCCAGGGGGCATATTAATCCCGGCTGAGTACTCCTACCAGTATCAGATTATCATTTATTTGACTCTACAATCAAGGACAAAACTCCACAAACCCTCCCTGGGATTTATACAGAGGTCGACCTTTATTTAAACTGATACGACAACATCTGTTCTTTAATGTTTTAAGCTAACAAGTTAGGTGAAATGAAAAAAAAAATACTCTTAGCAGGTGTGGCTGTGTGATAAGAAGCTTGCTTCCCAACCACATGCTTATGGGTTCAGTCCTACTACGTGACACTTTGGGCACATTTCTTCTACTATAATGTCGGGCCGACTAAAACCTCGTGAGCGGATTTGATGGACGGAAACTGAAAGAAGCTCGTCATGTGTGTGTGTGTTTGTGTCTGTATTTGTCCCCCACCGCCGCTTAATAACCGGTGTTAGGGTGTTTATGTCCCAGTAAATTAGCGGATCAGCAAAAGAGATCGATAGATTAAGTACCAGACTTTAAAAAATAGTCTTGGGGTCGATTCATACGACAGAATTTTTTTAAAGTCGGTGCCCCAGCATGGTCTCAGTCTAATGACGGAAACAAGTAAAAGATAAAAGAAATAAAAAAAAAAGCAGACATGAACCCAGTTGTATAAAATATTGAATGCTTTCGTTTCAAGTCAAGGCTGTATCACAAAGAAGTGTTAAGTTACTCATTTATCGTCAGAAGATCTGCGTCACGAACAATTGATCGTCTGCTTAGTCCAAACTCCACATGCAAATTGTACATTACACTGTTTAATGTATATCAACATACATGAGGATCCTGCCCAGTCAAATGATTGGTGAATGTTCGGCCAATAGATGCGTGGACAGACTCGGTTACTGTTATTTCTTCTGTCTATTCTCTACTATATAACAGTCACCATTCCCGTGACCTTTCTGATTGTCTGTCATTCTCTTCTCTTCTAAGATAGACCTTAACAAATTCTCTACAGCTCGACAGTTTACATGGTTGGTAGATATTACAAAAGAGAACAGTGTGATGGACGAACTTATATGATATAAGAGGCCAGTTTTGTTTTCTCTTTTCATCCAGGTCACTATTATTTTCTAATTGAAGTAGTCTAGCTTTTCATCTCTCCTTCACCTCTTTTAATCAATATTTTCCTCCTCTCTTTCTTTCTTTCTTTCTTTCTTTCTCTGCACACACACGCACGCATTCCAAACATGTAGCAGAGTTTATTCGTTTGATGCTAATCAGACTTTCAAGTCATAAGCGATCCTTCGGGCAACAAGTAGCACAAAATTCTGAATAGCGACGGAGTGAACCACCAGCTTTGAACGAATACATACATACATGCATACATACATACATACATACATACTTAACATACACACATCCATGCATACGTACGTATGTATGTAGTCCATATGTTTACGATACTTGATGGGCATAAATTTAAAAGAATGTTCGTTGACGTAGGCATGATAACAGTAATAACAATAACGTTGATGCTACTGATGATGATGATGGTGATGATGATGATGGTGATGATGAGCATAAATGTGATGAGGATACTGACAACAAATGACCAAAAGGAGTCGAAAAAAGCGGCAAGAAATCAAACATCAACATTTTCAGTCAAAACAAATGAGGTGAGAGAAGAGACTTACCAACTGGTGTGATGGGTGATATGTGTTGTTAGCTTGTTTCAACTGACCTCCGTTACCCACTGATTGATTCTTTATTGCTGAATAGGTTACACCAACCCAAATTATTAAAACTAATAGCAACACACCCAAACGTAACATTTTGGATTTACAGAACAGCGTGCCAATATTTCGGCCAAGTCTGTGAGGGAAACAGTGATGATTTCTCTCTGAAGTACTCCTTTCGTATTGGGATGCTCTTCTGTTATTTTTGTCTGAGTTACTCCTCTCGAATTGAGATACGTCTCTGCTATTAAATATCGTTGAATTTGTTGGGTTGTGGACAACTGTAACCCTTGTTTTGCTTGATGGAATTTCGCGACTAACACTTTCAGTGCTGCCACTTCGACTAGAACAGGTGTCGCTGACACCGCTTGAGTGCCTGCACTGGTCTCTGGGAAAGGTTATAACTGCTTGATTTTTACATAGGTGTGTTCTGCAAAAAGAGGACAAAGACAGAATAAATTATTGATGAAGTATATCATAGCAAGAGAGGAGATTAAGAGAGAGAGAGAGAGAGAGAGAGAGAGAGAGAGAGAGAGAGGAGGGAGAGGGAAAGAGAGAGAAAGCGAAAAAGAGAGAGAGAGCGAGAGAGGGAACTATTAATTTATATTAAAAACAAATTGGCTTCTTTTTGGACAT
>NC_068993.1:53650310-53651275 GCF_001194135.2 Octopus bimaculoides
CCCAGTTGTATTTGTACTTCAAAGGGGCCAGCCTTGTCACACTTTGTGCCAGGCTGAATCTCCCTGAGAACTACATTAAGGGTACGCATGTCTGTGGAGTGCTCAGCCGCTTGCACGTTAATTTCATGAGCAAGCTGTTCCGTTGATTGGATCAACTGAAACCCTCGTCGTCGTAAGCGACGGAGTGCCAGTTTTATTTATTTATTTATTAATAGGTTGAAAGGAACAACTGAACATCTGATATCGGTTACAGTTTCGGAACTGTGCTTAATTATACCCTAAGCCCCTGTCACAGTTGCCGTTCATCATAACACAGTGATGTGGTGATGTGGGTGTTCTTGAATGTCCCTAAGAACGAATATGAACTCCTTGTCACAGCTCCTTGAAAATAGTCTGAGTTCATTTTTGTGGTTTCGATTCCAGTCCTACTGTGTGGCAAAATATATTTTATTCTCGCCCTGGGATGACCATTTCCTTGTGAGTGAATTTGAAAAGCGGAAACTGCGTGGAAGCCCATAATATGTGTGTGCTTGTTTGTTTCCGTGTGTATGCGTGTATGTGTGTCTCCATCACCGTTTGACAACCAGTGTTGGGTATGTTTCTGTAACGTAGCGGTTCGGCTTAGAGATCGATAGAATAAGAACTAGCTTTGGAAAAAAGAAAAAGTACTGCGGTCGATTTCTTTGACTAAATCTTTTAAGGCGGTGCCCCAGCGTGGCCGCAGTCCAACGACTGATGCAAGTAAAAGGTAACAGGCAAACATATATAACTCGTTATTAAAATCCTTATCTGAAGTCAGACTAAGGTCAGACCAAGCAGGTACCTCACCCCACACCACCGCCATTACCACACCATTCAACAGTAGGAAAGCAATCTCCAACACCACCACCACCACTACTACTACTACCACCACCACCACTACTACTACCACCACCACTACCACCACCACCACCACCACTACTACT
>NC_068993.1:53651347-53655207 GCF_001194135.2 Octopus bimaculoides
ACTACTACTACTACTACTACTACTACTACTAAAAGTGGCACTCCGTCGGTTACGAACACGAATGTTCCAGTTGAGCCGATCGACGGAACAGCCTGTTCGTGAGGTTAACACGCAAGCGGCTGAGCACTCCACAAACACACGTACCCTTAACGTAGTTCTCAGCGTGACATAGAAAAAAAAATATGACAAGGCTGGCCCCTTGAATTACAGACACTACTCATTTTTGCCAGCTGAGTGAGCTGGACCAATGTGAAATAAAGTGTCTTGCTCAAGGGTACAACGCGCAGCCACGTTTCGAACTGACGACCTTACGATCGTGAGACGAATACCCAAACCACTAAGCTACGCGCCTTTACGCTACTACTACTACTACTAACAACAACAACAACAACAGCAGCAGTCTCCATCGACGGCTATCGCCAGATCTCTCATCTGAACAACGGCAACCCTATTACAATCACCATCGCTGGTGACATTACACAGCTTAGACAACAATAACGACGACGCCGAAGACGGCCGGCAACAACAGCAAGAACAACACCGAAAACATGTTTAAAAATAGCATTTCAGGCTATCAGAAATGATCTGTCTTTCCAGGATATCTGTGGCTAGCGTAATAGCTCCTAACATAACGGTTGCGGATTCATTAGAATAACGTGATATCGTGCCTGTCTTCGTATCGATATCATTTACATAATTGTGCAAGCGATGTTATCTGTGTTATCGCTCTCTGTATCACAGTGAATTATGGAGTTAAAACGACATATGCGCATGCACCAATGTCCACACGAGCAGGTTATTTTAGATGAAATGTGTTCATATGCGTGCCTATGAACATTGTATGAATTGCATTGTGCAAAGTGAGTATGAATGTATATAAATATAGAAGTGCGTATATTAGGCATACATACAAATACATATTAGAGAGACAGAATGGGGAGAAGGAGACGAGGAAGAAGAAGAAGATGCTTTTTTTCTTTTTACAACTGCATTAACCCGACTATCGGATGTTCAAAGTGTCGTAGCTTTCGAAAGAGGCCACTGGTTAGGCGAGCAGGTCACTTCCCCACTAAACGGAACTCCAATCAGTGCCTTATAATTTAACACGCTCACCGGTAAAATTTTCACATATTTGTTGTTTATTTTTCTAAAATTTTCGTTGCAACCTTTTCAATAGTTTTTACCGGTGAGTGTGTTAAATTATAAGGCATTAAAAGAGAATGACTCTCCTCAGGCACAACGGAATATGCTTCAACACACGACCTCACATAAAGAATCTTGCAAGCCAAATCCCAAAACGAAATATATATATATATATATATATATATATATATAAATATCGTGGCACTCCGTCGGTTACGACGACGAGGGTTCCAGTTGATCCGATCAACGGAACAGCCTGCACGCGAAATTAACGCAAACAACGAGAGAAAAAATGGAAACAGGACAAGTAACACAAAAACGACCCTTAGTCAGCTGTCGGCTGTCTATCTACTCCTCATTTCGAGCGTGTGTGTGTGTGCATATGTTTGTGTGTATATGTTTGTGTGTCTGTGTTTGTCCCTCCACCATCGCTTGACAATAGATGCTGGTGTGTTTACCTCCCCCATAACTTAGCAGTTCGCCAAAATAGACCGATAGAATAAGTACTAGTCTTAGAAAGAATAAAGTCCTGGGTGTCGATTTGTTCGACTAAAAAGCCGCTGCTCCAGCATGGCTGCAGTCAAATGACTGATACACGTGAGAAAATAAAAGAACACTGAAAAAAGTAAAATTTCAAATCGGTCCAAATATGTTTCTCTCTTCTTTCGTTTTGGCGATGAAGTCTTCCAAGAGAATATTCAAAGCGTTTCCATGGCCCACTCCCAAATTTTAGGGTTGCGCTTGAAATTCTGTGTTCCTGAGCCAATGAACATACAGTTAACCTCGCTGTTTAAATAGCTCTTATAGTTAAATCCCCGGGATATGTAAATTATTTTAGAGTAATTAATTCCTAATTTTTTAAAATTACTTCTTTACGTTGATAGAGGTTAACATAATTTTTGTTAGATTTTTGTTTTCTTTCTGTAAGTAAGAAAACACTTCAATAAAACAATAATTTTATTTTTTCGTATGCCAGTCAGTACGTCACCTCTTAATTTATTTATCAAATTTCATGCCATTGACCTACCATGAGTTGTTTTTTTCTTAGCTCGATGTGGTTTATTTTTAATATTGGTTTCAAATTTCGATACCAACCAGCTGGTTTGAGGTAAGTGCTACGTCTATTAAATCGACCCAGTGTTAAACTGGTATTTATTTTATCGACTCTGAAAGGAAGAGAGGTCGAGTAGACCTCGGCGGAGTGTGAATTCAGAACATAAAGACGGACGAAATGCCGCTAAGAATTTTGCCCGGATTACCAACGATTCCGACAGCTCACCGCCTTAAGTTTATTTTCAATATTGATTTCAAATTTTGGTACAAGGCCAGTAATTTCGGGCGAGTGGGGTGGGCCTAGCCGATTACATCGATCCCAGTATTCAACCTGTACTTATTATATCGACCTCGAAAAGATGAAAGACAAAATCGAAGTCGGTACGCGCCCGCGCGCAAACACACACTCACACACCTGCTTAGATACACCAACGCCATCATTATATCTTGAAATACTATATCTTTTTAATCAAACTTTTAAAACTAACTCAAAGCCGATCATATTTTCATTTATTTTGAATAAGTACACCTTAATGAACTGAAATTTTGCAAATCAAATTTTTGAAAAATATTTAAATACAAATAATTGTCTTCGATGTTTTCCGCTCATTTGAGACATTAGAAAACAAATACGAAGATTTCTAAATTAAAATTCTGTTTTGCGATGTGGTAGTGCTGATGAGTTCTCGAGCATATAATCTTTATAACTAGTAAAGGGTAAGCTTAGCATTTAATTTTATAAGTGTAACATTGAAGCTCCGTAAATGATGGCTTCACCAGATACGACGATTTAAAAGCAAAAAATCAAGAGCACTCAGAGAGTGCAAACCTCCGCCAGGACAACACCAATGTCCTCTCAATGATTAGCCTGAGATGATTTTTAAAATGAGAATATCTGAAATAAAATCAGCTGCTCTCACAAACAAGAATAGAAAAAAATGAACCCGACCGCTCTCAAAAATTAAGTAGAAAAACAATAAAAATAATCCAGAATCCTTGTCCGGTACCGGATCGATCCCAAAATGTAATGAGATCATGCTAGTCACGAGGCCAAACATCCTTGAAAGTTTCATCCGAATCCCTCCAGCGGTTCTTGAGATATCTTGTCCACGAACAAACAAACAAGCACAACTGTAAAACAATAC
Source organism: Octopus bimaculoides (assembly GCF_001194135.2). Lineage (NCBI taxonomy): Eukaryota > Metazoa > Mollusca > Cephalopoda > Octopoda > Octopodidae > Octopus > Octopus bimaculoides. Next base: position 53,654,689 of record NC_068993.1, read on the forward strand.
CTCCTCCTTCGCTAAGGCGGAGGTATATATCTTCTGTAGACGCGTAGCTACTGGAATTTGTGTCTTTCATAGGCAGAATGATTCTCGAAGAAATAATTTTTATGAACTGTGTTTAAAGTTTCCCCATGGGAAGAAAAGTAGAGGTGACAACATTTTCTATACTGCAAAAACCTCGAGATCGTTTGACACTTATAAGAATTGTCACAAAAACAACATAAAATAAAAATAAAACGGAAACTTTTTAGAAAAATATATTTCCTGGTAGTTTTTTCCTGGTACGATAAACATAAATCACGTAATGTTGGTTTTTAATACATTTAGTATATCAAGCCAGAAGTTACAGCGAGTTGGAGGTCATTTCGTACAGGAAATATGATGGCGGGACATTGAAGAATTGTCATTTAGCTTATCTTACACACACACACACACACACACATATATATATATATATCCATACATATACATATCTATATGCACACACACACATTTATATATACATTTACATGAATATATATATAT
>NC_068993.1:53655456-53658641 GCF_001194135.2 Octopus bimaculoides
TATATATATATATATATATATATATATATATATATAAACATTCATACATTTTTCATAAAAATAACTTCTAAAGCCGACGTAAAACATATTTTTGCCACGTATTATTGGATTCTATTTTCTCCTTGCTCAAGTCTAATATTATGTGCTGTTCACAAACATTAGAGCATAGTTCTCGAATACCAACACAAAGGCAACTGAGTAAAATTTAGCAGAATATTCTCGTTAATCTAAGTTAACTGGGGTTTAAATTAGTTTTAACATATTCTGAGTAAGAAACAGTAACTTGACTGATATTCAGTTAGCTTCTGACAGTTTTGCTTTTTAAACCTCTCTATATGAAATGTCACTGACTTAACTACTGCTATATTTTTAATGCGCAGGGCGTCCCTGTGTACTTTATTAACAATATAACGTTTTTACGTCTGTTTTTTTTCCTTTTGCATCAATTACATCTGAGGTAGAAAGGATTATTAAATAAATACGAACAACAACTTTTGGCTCGAAGCCGTTTAATACGGAGACAAACTGTTTGACGAGTTTACATTTTCTCAAGGTACCAACTTATTCAAGGGTTTTGCAATTATTAACAAAGTAACCAGCAATTTAATGATTCAGATTCCTTGCATAACCTTAAACCATTTAAAATACAATAATATTCATGGTGTGGGCTTGACTCGTATTACGAAAGGCGTTGCTCTCCTGTAAACCTTACCCTAATGTAGGTAATACTAAACCCATTTTCCCCGTTCATTTCCATGATATGATTAGCGTTACGGAACTCTATGTTAGAGCAAAGTTTTCATGAATGTAAAGCTTCTGTAACTTGGGGAATGCCAGAATATCATTATCTAAAAATATGGAGCTTCAAATGAGGGAAGCAGAAATAAAAAAAAAAACAAAAGCGAGGAAGGGGTTATCTTAAAATTTAGTCCCCTGTTCTTCAGTTGAATAGTTCCCCAGAGCTAGAAATAATCTGAAGTGTGTGAAAATATGAGGAGAAGAAATGTTGTTATAAGTAGTTTACATTAAAGCTATGTCTCCCAGTTGTTTCACAACGATGGGCGCCACCCATTTCAAAAGGGAAGAAGGCACTTACTCTCGTCGTGCTCAATTCAGCTGGCAGATTTTTCTCCCTTGAAAACATTAACAATCTTTCCCTACCTTTCAGCTTCTGTCTTCCTTTCCATTTATTTAAATAAACAAAAACTAAACGTGAGAATACGATTGAGAGCAGAAGAAAGAAGCAGAATAAAAGAGAAGATCGGTGGAAGAAGAAACAAAAACGTGAAATAGATAGATAGATAGAGAGAGAGAGAGAGAGAGAGAGAGAGAGAGAGAGAGAGAGAGAGAGAGAGAGAGAGAGAGAGAGAGAGAGAGAGAGAGAAAGAGAGAGAAGAGGGAGAGGGATGCTAGGTATATCCCGTCACTTGATCACACATTCCTGATAGAAAGTATGAAGCGGAGGACGAATTTTTACTCTTAGTTTAAATCTAATTAAAAGCAAATCTCTGATGCAAATTTGGTTAATTCCTTGTCGAATTTGTATCCTATTGAAGTTGAATAATTAGCTTTTCCCCATCTAGCAGCGATTATTGATTGTTTTCCTTAACTTGGAATAGTTTAATTTACGTCCAGTTCAACTAAGATCTCCATCGGTCAATTGCTAATTTTCTTTAACATGACGAATGATTGTATAATTGCATCGCGGCCAAAAGACTTGAGAGATCAAGCAGAAACTTAATTAGAAGACGGAAAGACATGTGATTAGTTAGTGAAGCCTCTTAATTATCAATTCATTTCTTATTGACCTCGCAGTCATGGTAGCTTAGGTCTCTCTTAACACGTGACCAGATCATATGATGGTAGCAATTATTTTTCTCCATTCTCTGTTAACTTTGCAGATGTTATACAAGACAGAAAAAAAAAAAATAGAAAAGGCAATTTTTGTCTTCTTTCCCAAAGCCTGATTTATCATTATTTTCTTTTCTTTGTTGGACTTTGGATGTAATAGAGGGAGCAGTGCGTTTCTAGTTAATACCAGATTTAAACAAACGTTAATCTCCTAACGGAATGTATAATATAAGAGCTTTAACTGTAAGTGTTGAATTATACTTAGAACACTTGAGTTTAATCGCCAGCTGCTAGCTGTAATTAAACTTGTACGTTTAAGAATTTAACTGTTTGCTACAAACATATATCGTGTGTAATCAGACTTGTAAATTTAACTCCCTGTTTGCTACAAACGCATCAGGTGAAATTATATTTGTACTTTCTGGTAATTAGCAGTTTTTCCTACACGTATAGCAGAGTTAAACTAGCTGCGCATTAATATGATCTGGCAACAAACGCAAGAGAACTATTTCTCAATAACGAAGTGTTTTAGTGCACGTAACCCATTCGTTCTCCCAGAATCTCATGTTAGGAAATAAAACAACAAAATAAATAATAAAATCGTTCCATTGTTGACCTGAAAATGGTAAGACGCGATGATGACATTAACAATAATATAGAAAGGTCATATATAAGAAAAAAGAAAAAAACTCAAAGCTTAATCTGTTGTTTCTCTTTCACATAAAATATCTGTGCGCCGTGTATTCCAAATGCTACGACATCTGTTATCATACGGTGTTGTTTCTTAGTAAGAAGACAACTTGAAGAAAAGACCAACATCTCCAGTAACATCTGTGGAATAACAAACCTTACAAATTACATGTACATCGACTTTGCAGACTGTTTCATTCACTCTTTGAAATGGAGACTTCTTTTCCTCCTATTCAAATATCTGTTTAAATGGCTCTCTTGAAATAATACACACACAATTCTCTTGTTTTTCTTTTTCATTTCTATTCTACGCAGACAACATGGAATTACAGTCACGTCCGTTGACACACGAATAAATACATACATACCTACATACATACATACATACATACGTACACGCACACGCACACACACACGCATATACATCTATCTATATATATGTATGTGTATATACGCACATGTATGTATATAAATGCACATGCACATCACATGCACACACAGTGGACTCAGAGAAACACTAGAATAGGCAAATGCTTGGGAGATAACTGCGCGACCCAGGTATAAAAGCAGAGCTTGTGAGAAACGTGTGTATGAGCGCCTGTTCATGTGTGCGTGTATATATATATATATATATATATATATAT
>NC_068993.1:53658856-53664101 GCF_001194135.2 Octopus bimaculoides
TGTGTGTGTGTGTGTGTGTGTGTGTGTGTGTGTGTACGTATGTGTGTATATATGCAGATAGAAAAATATACATATACATACATATATATATATATATATACACACACGCATATTTTTTTATTTCAGTTATTGTGTATATATACATACATACATTCATATGTGTGTGTGTGTGTGTGTGAATGTATATTGTTCTGTATGTATATTCTGGTGGGCACCTTGAAGACTTTTTGATAATATATATATATTTGATAGGAGATCCCTTTAAAACAAGAAGTGTGTCGCAGAACCAGGGGCAGTCTCAAGCGGGTTGGTATCAAAAGGGTAATAAGGATCTTTTGGAAAAGCCCGAAAACCCTACGTCCTATTTCCCTTTTTCTCTAAGGGATCTGTAATTGTTCAAAGCAAACTAAAATCATAGCTGTGTTTGTATTAACAAAACTGCGAGGAAAAGAGTTAATTAATAATTAGTGTAGTAATTATTTGACACGAGCAAGTTTCCATGTTTCCATTTGTTAAAAATTCACTGAGATAATTATTCACTTTTTCTTCTGAAGACTTTATGATTATTGTATAAATTTACATCTGTTGTCAATGGTGTAGAATTACTGTGAGAGGGTACAAAGTCTTTGGTACTCATAAGTCAGTGCGAATGAAGTAATGAGATGAATGAATTAAGAGAAATTTCCACTTAAAAGATGAAATTAAAATAAACTTTACTAATGAAGCTAATTACAATTACGTTAGTTAAACTGTTAACATTTTTGTTTTGTTTTACACCACAAAATAAGCTTTCAAGTTATTTGATTAAATTAACTGTTTTCTAAGCACGTCAAACTCCATTTGTAATGAATTCATTCCAGTGAGTGCGATCTAACGAAACACCCGGCGCTTATGCACTGTTCCCACCTCCTACAGCAATGAATGTACTATCTGTCACGTATAAATATTATTCTAGCAACCATGTCGTTTAGATTCCTGTCTTTAAAGTTACCATTTCGAGTGACCCTTCGAAGACGAGGGCGATCCAATTAAGAACGAAGCTTAGCTTCTAAGTGGTTACTCGGCTTGCTAGAAATAACGACCAGGCTCACTCAACTTACACGCTTCTCTTTTGTAAAAGAGAACACGCAGGATAATGTAGCCCCAAATACATCTAATGAGGTAGGATGGTCCTAGGAGGAATGCTTTTGATCATGGATCTTCTTATTTCTGAGCTGACCTGGATCTAAACCAAAGCAGCATGGCTAGGTTCTCTAATCTTAAACAATACACGGAAATATTGAAGTTGAGCGGGGAGGTAGCATCATCGGGACTGTCGGGTCTTGCAACCAACGTAAGTAGTCTATTAATTAATTCGTACATATCTTGTTTTAATTATTGTATATGGTTTTGGTAATACTTTTGCAATAAGAGAGTTTAGCATCTCCACTCAGCACAAAACAATATCTGTATTGCGATTATATAATTTTGTCTCACCCCCACATGTGTTTGTAAGATCCCTGTTAAACGTTTCACTATGTGTTTTATTGTACTGTTCGAGCCCTCAACATTAGTTTTAATTTCTTTCTAATTTGGGGACAATGCCAGAAATGTTTAGGGGAGGAGGCAAGTCATTTACATCAACTCCACTACACGACTGGTATATATTTTATCGACCTTGAAAAGATAAAAGGCCAAGTCGACGTCAGCAGAATTTGAACTCTAAACTACAGAGTCGGAAGATTAACCGCTAAGCATTTTGTCAAACACGTTATCGATTCTCCCAGCTCGCCGCCTTAGAATTATTATTAAATCCTATTTTTGCTATAGGCACAAAGCTAGTCGGTAACACCGACCCAGTGATCGACTGGTATGTATTTGATCGACCCTGAAAGGATGAAAGGCAAAGTCAACTTCAGCGGCATTTGAACACAAAACGTAAAGCTAGAACGAATGCGGCTGAGCATTTTGTCCAACGCGCTGACGATTTCGCCAGCTCGCCGCTTTGATGACGGCTTCATTTAATTCTTACAGCGTCAGATAAAAAGCTTTGCAGTATTTTCTTTACGTACTGAGTTCGAATCCAGCTGAGATCAACTTTTCTTTTTATACTTTCGATGTCAATTTTAGAAAGGCTTATTATTCACTGCTGGCTCAGCTAGACTTGTCTTTTAGTTAATCTCCGAAGCACATGATTTTGACTCGTATAAATGCATTGAATAGTGTTTTATTGTTTGTTTGGTTTTCAAACTTAATTCATTCACAAACAGCTTCGAACATTTTGTGAGAGTCACCCATATAGTCAAGAAAAATGTAAGGTTTCTTTAGATATTTTTTTTTTTATTTTGTCGCGTCTAAGCGTTCTGGAGACATGTCATGTCTTAATACCCCAACAAAAGGAAACGTCTACCCTCACATAATACACAAAGAGGAAAATAAAACAAACAACAAACGAATAGTGTAACAAAAATATATATATGTGTATGCACATACAAACACACGCACACACACACACATATCTATATGTATATATATATCTTGTTACTACAAAACGCGCAAAAGTATTGCCATAAACGAAACAAAAAGAAAAACGATTTTCTTAGAGATAACAAAACCTCAAACACAAACAAAGCCTCAAACACAAACATTCACACACACGCACACACTTTGACGAGTAAAGGCGCTGTTATCACTGTTTGTTCCCGCATTTCTTTGTTTTCTAGTATCATTTCTAACACACAAATGTTGAATAAGTGTAAAGTATCAAAGAAGAGGTGAGAGTGATTGAGATCTGCGTCTTAAGAAAGCGTAGTCCTTCTTAAGCATTTTATGGTGGGACTAGAAATAATAATAAAAAAAGAGATCCCTTGTATATACCTCAGAGGATGGGCAGAGGTGTTTGGGTTAGAGGGAGAAAAAATACCACTATCCCCCTCCTCAACACACACACACGCACACACAGAAAGAAGGGAATCAAATAAAACGTGCGAGAAGGAAGCCATCTTTCTCTGTAAATATATGAAGTCTCGAAGAACCAAGGAGAAAATGGTGAAGAAAAAAGAAGAAATGATAATTTGCCAACTGAAAAGGAGACGGGGTCCGACTATGTGCGACATGCCAACGATAAACTGTTAAAATTAAGCCCTTTTGACAGCCTGTCAACACTGTGCTGTGTGGGGTCCAACCTACCAAGGAATAGACCCACAACGTTTCTTCTGCGTGTCGTAAACATGGCAATTAAAAGAAGTTGAACTAGGATTTGGACTCCGACGTCGTGAAACCCTCACCAGCAATGACTCTCCATGCGCTGGAGGGTTGGATCGGCGTAAAGGTGTCACCCGCCAGGGGTACTATGGGATCACTAACAAATGGGTGGATGTGGCAGCAAGCTTTTACAACGCATGCCGTTATACTACTGCTACTACTACTACTACTACTACTACTACTACTACTACTACTGCTGCTGCTGCTGCTGCTGCTGCTGATAATGCTACTGTTACAAACAGCACTAATACCACGACGACGAGGGTTCCAGTTGATCCAATCAACGGAACAGCCTGCTCGTGAAATTAACGTGAAAGTGGCTGAGCACTCCACAGACACGTGTACCATTAACGTAGTCCTCGGGCAGATTCAGCTGGCCCTTTGAAATATAGTACAACAGACACAGGAAGAAAGAGTGAGAGCAAGTTGTGGTGAAAGAGTAGAGCAGTGTTCGCCACCACTACCTTGCCGGAGCCTCGTGGAGCTTTAAGCGCTTTCGTTCAATAAACACCCACAACGCCCGGTTACAGGTTTTAAATCTGTAACAAGGTTTATGGTAAGTTGCGACTGCGTATAGGAGCCCCAAGCCATGCATATGATATTCTCATAGGAGTTCCTTCAAAGTTCTCGAACCAACTAACTGGGAGCGACAAATATTTAGAAAAAAAAAGCAGTAAAAATAAGGCAATGGCGATTTAGCTTGATAAAGTAAATTGTGGAGGTGTTAGCTTAAAATGTTTCGCTAAGCCTCATTTAATTTATTCTGAGAGAGCCGTTATTCAGGACCAATTAGATATGGTGTCAACAATGGTATTTGTTCGTAGGGAGAGGATTATCACAATTAACAAAAAATAAGATAAAATAAAACTTCATCGAATTACAGAGAAACACAATTCTGCAATGCAAGCGGTAGATAAAGTTGTTTATTTGTGTGTAACAGTGAGATGTCTAAATGCTTTAATGCTTTTATCAATGAAAACAAAATCCTTCCGCATTCAGCGTTTCTTTGTGATATTCAACGATACTATAGCATTTGTACATACAATTACCAGTGGTGGCCGACTTGTCTACCCTCGTCTGCGCCCTTTTTTAAGAGAAAAGAAAAGAGGTGGCAGGAAAGAAATGGTGTCATCCTCGCTGTCTCGCTGACTTTTAACCATACACCTCCAACACCTCCAACGCCTCTTGATATAAAGAAATCTACTTGACCTAATTAAGACATTCTATCTGGATGGAGGAATTGGATTTGCTTCAGATAAATGTTCATATCTCTTTGTATGACCGTGGGAAAAAAAAAATGAAATCGGAAAATAATATTAGTTTCAAATTTTTGCACAAGGCCAGAAGTCTTGGTGGAAGGGGCTAAGTCGATTAAACCGAAAGGATGAAAGGTAAAGTCGACTCCTGCGGAAATTGAACTCAGAACATAAAAACAGACGAAAAACCGCTAAGCATTTCTCCCGGCGTGCTAACAACGATTCTGAAAGCTCACCGCCTTAAATCGGAAAAATCGAAAAATAATATGAGAATAGTTAAGGATTTTGTTTTTACTCCTGTAGGTTCAGATGAAGGAAATATTTGAAATCCCTTCGTAATAGAGAAGGGGATAATCTCACTGGAGGGTAAGATTTCGGATGAGTCAGAGAAATACGACGGTCAGTGTATATATCGCCGTATATGTATCTTATTTGAGATTTGGTTTGATTAACAAGTCAATGGTAGCTGAAGATTTGAACAACAACAACAACAACAACGACTATGTCAACAATGATCAATTGCCCGTTGTTATATCACATATTTTCTTATTTCTGTTTATCTTCTTTCGCTTTTTTAGTCATAGGACTGCGGCCATGCTGGGGCATCGCCGTGAAAGGTTTTAGTTTTTTTTAAAGACATTTTTTAAAGCACTTTTTAAAGCTCTTATGCCGAACCACTAAGTTGCAGAAACGTAAACAAACCAACACCGGTTGTCAAGCGGCGAGAAACACAAACACGAACGCAT
>NC_068993.1:53664210-53671458 GCF_001194135.2 Octopus bimaculoides
GTTTCCGTCAGCCAATTTCACTCACTGTCCGGATGATTTGCGTTCCTGTCCAATTTTGTATATATATATATATACAAATATATAAAAACGCTACGCACAATCTTTTAGATGATATAAATCAATATCCAATGATACATGTCTACGTAACCAGGGCTCTTAGTAGCATTATCATTGCACTAATCCCTATAGTATTTATTTATTTATTGGTAGCAAGCCACTGCATAATTAGATTAGAGCTGTACCCTATAGACTCGTAAGGTCCCCGGGGCAACTGGCCAGTCTGCCCAAGCCTTAAGACGACACTGTGCGTAACGCCAGGAATATATGAAGATGTATAAAGAGTGATAAAGGATATATTAAGAGTGATAAAGATGAGTTGTTAGATAGTTGCATGTATTTTAAGAGAGCTATCTAATAACATTTAAGAAATGAACAGTTCAAGAGGACAGCCATCCACCATGAAATGATAATAAATATGAAAAATGTCAGCCAATGATAATGAAAAAGAAAAACGCACACACACAAAAAGAAAACAAAGAAAAACATTGGAAACTGAATAATGGCAAAATATTAACCTGGATAGATGGCGCTGTGAACGAAATGCAATCTGTGTCAGAAAGCAGTTGACATGTAAACTCTATTAATTCTGACACGTTATAAGAATTCGTTTCTGTAATAATTCCGTTTGGTGATATTAAGCTTATAATAATAATGATAATAATAATAATAATAATAATAATAATAATAATAATAATAATTCTTTCAGTAGCTGTGTTTAAATGATGCGCGCTAAGCATTGATGCAACCAATATGGAGAGACTATTTTTTTATGAAACTCGACATGGAATCTTAATAAAATACATTTTCGGGAAAGAATTTATCTCGTACTATTTTAAGTACTTCCGGAATATATTCCATTCAGAAATATCAAAAGGAACTTTTATATTTCATTATTTATTTATTTTCTTAATGTAATGGTAACTTTAGATGAATCAAGGCATTTAAAGAGAATTCCAATGAGCCCATCCAGCATTTGACACCAGCACTTATATTTATACACGCGCGCACACACACATACACACACAGATAATAGCATATAGAATATAGGGTCTTTGAAACCCCTTGGATGAAAAATATCGTATGTATATATGTATGCACTGCCTTTACGTATTAAATGTTCACTTGTCTATAATTAGGAAAGAAAAAATGTTTCTATTTCATAAAAACTACAGAAATCAGTTGTAAAAAAACACTCAATAATATAAATATAGAGTTATTATTTCTATTATTAATAAACAACTGAAATGAACGTTTTTCAGTTATCGATTTGATGTCAAAAGCAGAAATTTACCGAGATAATTTTATCGTTCAACAGAATAAGATACAAACTATGGCGGCGAACTGGCAGGGGCATGCCGGGCAAAATGCTTAACGGTATTTCATCTGTCTCTACGTTCTGAGTTCAAATTCCACCGAGGTCGATTTTGCTTTTCATCTTTTTGGGGTCGATAAGTTAAGTACCAGTTGCGTACAGGGGTTGATCTAATCGACTGGCCCCCTCCCCAAAAATTTTGGGCCTTGTGCCTAGAGTAGGTAAGAATAATATACAAATGTTGATGCTATGGTTATGATAATTCAATAGATTTATTCCATTTTTTATAGCATTTCCTTGTAGATGAAATGCTATTCCTTTGAGCGGTTAACTGTGAAGCCATTACATTGTAGAGTAACTAATGGTAGTCAATATCTTCCGAAGTTAAAAAATCCCGTAAGAAATAATCAATTGGAACTAGCTAGAAATTAAGTTATGTGTTTGATAGATAGGACATTGAACTATCGAAAGTCTTGTAAGATATCGTTTCCAACGATGAAACTTCCACATGGTACATTTACCAGCAAGAAATAGCAGTCATATTACCTCGAATTATACGTTTCCTCTTAAAACAAGACGGATACAGTGAATAATATGATAAAAGATAAATTATGTTTGCAAAGAGTAAAAAAGAAAATCGTTATTGTCACGGCTGAAACACCTTTGAGCAAAGGTCAGAGGGATCGGGGGAGATTGGGGTGGTGGTGGTGGTTAGTCCACATTATTCTGTAAGGACCATAGGGTCAGTTTCCTTGTTTTTCTGGCATATATATATTCCTCCCTTGAAGGGACGCCAGTCCGTCACAGGTTTACTCGCTTTTGCCAGCTGAATGGACTGGAGCAACGTGAAATAAAGTGTTTTGCTCAAGAATACAAATGCATCGCCCAGCCCAGGAATCGAAACCACAATCTTACGATAACGAGTCCAACAACTTAACCACTAAGCCACGCGCATCCACTGAGGCTGGATTGGTAGTACTTAATAAAATACAATAACAACAACAACAATATGAGTGAGTATCATTAAATGGTTTGCCTAAGAGATCGGAGTCCACTTAAGAAATTTAGCTAAAGTGAATCCAGCTCCAGGAATTATCTCGAAATAATATTCTTTATTGCAGCAACGTGTTTTGAATTACATTTAGGCATTCATGGCCAGTTGGCGAAAGAAATTGGATTGGAAATCAACAGGGGTTGAGCAAAAATGTAGGCTATGTTAAGATTCCACGGATTTTAATAAGACAGTGTAGAAGGCGGGCACTTAGAAAATAACCCACTTTCTCCTTATACACACGATATGAGAAAAAAAGGGGCCAATCTCTTACAGCTTTGACTTGGTTTATCCACATACATACACGTATAAATGTTAGATATAGCCACACACACATACATATATACATACATACATGCATACATACATACATACATACATACATACATACATACATACATACATACATACATACATACAAGTTCAAGTTTATACCTTTAACTATTGGGGCCCTGGGATATGTAACACACTGCCTAAATATAATAAAGACTAATTAGGAACATTTTATGCCGAATTCCGCAGAAATTTTCTTGGTGAAGAATCTACTGACGTGGGGTGAAGTCGAGAGCAAAGCGAGAAGAAGATGCAATTACTTTATCTGCACTTCTTACAGTCATAATGGTTGAGGAGTAGCGGATGGGATGATTCTGTGAAATTAGTAAAAGGCTCATTTATAGTTTGGTGGGACGGGAGAGTTAGTAGCCCGTGTGATGTAGGAAAACATCCTTAGCTTTTCAGATGATTGTCATGCAGGCGTGTTGTGGTGGGTAAACACCGCCTAGTTCGTGGTGATGGGTGGCTTCCTCCAGGTGTTGTAGGGGAGAGAGGGGTGATTATCTCTTTATCAAATGATAGAAAATGATGCACAAGGCGTAACGATAGGATAAATGAGAATGTTTTCAATTCCAGTTTTTATCATCGTAGAAGTTGACAGAAGAAAGCAAAAAAAAAAAAAAATAGGTATAGATACAAAGAGAGAAATACTGAGAGAAAGAGAGAGGGGGAGAAAGAGAGAGAAAGTGAGAGATATGAAGTAGTGATAAACACACAACAGTTTATACACAAACGCAATCTAAAATATTGGCAGATGTCGAGAAAGTGTGTGTGTGATGTAGACAAACAAACACATAATACATAGACTCTAAGATAGACCGACTGTGAACTAGAGAGGGGAAGAGAGAAGGAGTGAGTGTCAAACAGAGAATGAAAGAGAAATTAAGAGGGAGGGAGAGAGAGATGAAAGAGAGAGAGAGAGAGAGAGAGACAGAGAGACAGAGAGAGACAGAGAGAGAGAGAGAGAGAGAGAGACAGAGAGAGAGAGAAAATGAGAGGCAGATGACATACACGAATGTAAACACATACAGACTGGTTGAGTGAAAGAGAGGGAAGGATAGAAAGAGGGAGAGAGGGAGAGAGGGAGAGAGTTAGGAGGGTGAAGTATAAGACAACTTGTAAACGACCCATCTAATTAAAAGGTGTATTGATTGAGTGGTGGATGTAGAGACGATAACATGACCTACAGATGGTGTCGAGAAGATAATGGAAAGATTAGAGAAGTCTTGTTCTAAACAAGTCCATTTTTCTAACTGTCTGATGAGATCATAATAATACCGAAACATGTTCAGAGTTGTCTTTCACACCTGCCAAAAGACGCCAACCAGCAAACGATCTTGTAGATTTAATGTACATTTATGAAGTGATTCTTCTTCGGCAATAACGGTGAAGACTGTCTGATGAGGCCATAATAATACCGAAACATGTTCAAATTGTTTTCCACATTTAGCAAAAGAATTAAAATATCATCATTGGTAATTGAATAATATTGTTTTCATTTTTTACCCACTGTATAATTATTTCTGATCAGCTTTTAAATTCTCCTGATATTGTATACGTTAACTCTAAATCATTTATTATCATCATCTTATCGAATCCCATACATCTAATAATTCCATACATCTTATCGAACCCTACACATCTAATAACATCCCTTTATATTTATTAATATTCCCATTTATTCGATAAACATTCGGTGATCGATTACTAAAGCCGCTACCGCTTCTTAGACATCTCCATTTGTTCAAATTTCTCTTCTCTACTGTATGTGTAAGCGCATGGACTAGTGGTTAGGACATTCCACTCACAATCACTAGACCATGGTTTCGATTCCATGACCGGACGGCGCGTTCTTGAGCAAAACACTTCACTTCACGTTGCTCCAGTCCGCTCAGCTGTAAATGGGTCACCCTGTGATGGAATATCTTTCCGATCAGGAGGGAATGCTGGTCTGCTCGTCTAAGCAATGCAAAGCGCATTGTGACCAACGATGTATAACGACATCCAACAGTCTACTGGATTACGTGATCGCGTGATATCAATATTCTTTTATTCTTTTATTTGTTTCAGTCATATTGACTGCGGCCATGCTGGAGCACCGCCTTTAGTCGAACAAATCGACCCCAGGACTTTTCTTTGTCAGTGAGTGCGTGTGTCCGTGTTAGTGTGAGTATTTTCTCGTGTCAAATTCCCAACCGCCTTTTCGCGCTTCCATCTCGGTACGCTTTACAAGTTCGTCCGACAATTGTAGTACTAGAGGCACATGAAACTATAGTAGCTAGCATTCAACCTCCCTGTTTATTGCATCTTACGCGCACACGCACACACACACACACACACACACACACACACACGCACACACACACACACACATACACACAAACAAACAAACAAACACCTTAGAGTACTGTCATTTCAGTAGAAAATATAAAACCAAAACAAATGAAACCACATTCTCAGCCGATCAGCGCTTGGCTGTGCAGTGAAAACAGGCAATATAAATAAAATTACCGAGAAGTGGGAGTAATAAATCAAACCACTGTTGTTTATAAATGCTACGGACTATTATCCCACTTCTCTCTATTTGCTTGACTTAACTATTTACGAGAGATAATATGTTTCTGGAGAGACTGCAAGAAATTGTACATAAATTCAGTTAAGATATTATAATGAGTATAAGATTAGATAAATGTGCCAAGCTATTATAAGAAGAGACAAATTAACTAAAATAGAGAACATTAGTTTAGATCCAGACAACGATACCAGAGAAAGTAGAACACAATCCACACATACAAATACTTGAAAGTAGGTGAAACTGATAAAACACAACTTAGAAATGGAGAATATCAGAAAAGAGTATTGCAGATGAGACAAAATATAAAGAAAGAACTGAACTTGGTGCTAGAAATAAGATTACTAGGTATAAGTACGTTGGCTATCCTAGTGATAAACTACAGCCTTAACATAATGAAATGGAAATTAAAAGATTTAAAGAGCTTAGATAAAAGAAAAGGATTCAGGAAACTAATAAGAGGGATCAGAAGCTACCACCCAAAAGAAGATATACGTAGAACATAGCAGGTATACAGAGAGGCTGGAGTCTGGAGTCTGTACATATAGGTAACTGCTACAAGATAACAGTGAGACTAGAAAATACTTAGAAGCCACAGCTCAAACAATGCACACTGAGTACTACTTACACAACATCTGCCTTGACTGGCCAATCACCATATTTATCATATAACACAAACCATACAACACATACAACACAATCAGCACCGAACAATAGACATCAACCTATACACTTTCCACACAATCACAACTCGGTCTAATAATACGATATATACTATCGTTAGTCGACACCCGACATTAGAATGCATCCCATACACCACCAAAAACTGACACAGCTCACATTAGAACCAGGACTGCCAGTTCAACGACTTACTTTCTTGTTGTACTGCCAAGTCTTGGTAACGTGCTTCAGGCACCAACTTGTGCTATGCTAAGTTTTCTTTATTTTGTTTTCTGTGTCTCATTTTATGATCACGATGTCGTATGCCGACACGAGTTTCCTTCGTTGCAACTTCTCATGACCTCCAGCTTCAACGGTAGCTCAAGAAACAAAAATACATAGGCGCAATTAGAGAGGGTACCCTTGGCGTACCGAAAGTGTATTTTGAAATCACTCCGTTAAATTGCCGTTTTTTAAGGCCATCAAGGAGATGACATTGTGCATTGAAACAATCGAGTCTCTGAAAGTAGGATCAAAATTGACCTGAGTTTGATATCTTAAATTGGTAAAAAGCTACGAATTTGAAGAAAGGAATGAGTTCAATCCTTGAAATCCCTTCCGCGATCTAATTGTTCTACCGCTTCTGTGAATCTATCTCTTCTTTATACTAGTAATACAATTAAAGTGATGACCAATAAAATATATCGGGTAAGTAGGAAAGAGTGAGACACGAGAGACAAGTATGGGAAGTAGGTGAAGAAGCAGGGAAGCATTTGAAAGGAGATTTATTTAACGGTTTATGTTGACAACGTGTTTTTACGTATGAATAAGAAGAGAAAGGGGAAAGATAGATACCACATAAAATGTAGTGGGACGAACAGACAAATTAAGACGGTGAAACGATAGTAAATGTAATTAGCTAGGTTGGTTAGTTGCTGTGTTAATGTGTGACCCTTGTCTCAACCGCCTGACAGAAAAACTGTCCATAATGTGCTAACACTGACCCGTAACATCGTTCTTTATGGTAGCTCTTTCAAGTGTGAAACCTTGAAAGGGTTACTAATAATTGTGTATGTCTGAATGCTGCTGTCGCGTCTCGCACCTACATTTCCATTTGACTGCTGAAGTGGAAACAAAGGACGAAACTGTAAGCATATTTCAATACCGAAAGATATTGACTTGATTGTACGCAAAATCAAATTTGAGTGGAGGAGGAGCGGGGCATGCAGCAGCAGCGGCAGGAGGAGGAGGAGGAGGAGG
>NC_068993.1:53674631-53675641 GCF_001194135.2 Octopus bimaculoides
TATATATATATATAAGCCTTGGGCTGGAACATAGGAACAAAATAAAGGGAATACAGACACACAAACACACATATTTGCGAGTGTAAATATATACTTGTATGTCTACGTTTATTTATGTCTGCTATTATACATATACATTCATACATACATACATACATACATACATACATACATATATATATATATATATATATATATATATATAAAACACCATGTGTCTGTAAGTGGTGGGAAGCGAATGTATGTTACGTATGTATGTAGGTACGTGTATGTGTGTGTGTGCGCTAAGAGGGGTGTGTCTGTATGTCTGTAGATGTGTGTGTGTGTGTGCCTGTGTACGTAATCGGTGTGGTCTGTGCATGTCTGCTTACGTGCACTCAGTGAGGATGTATAAACCTGCGTACGTGTATAAATAATATCTCTCCAGGTTCTTTCGGTGTACTTGCGAGTGCGTATAAGATCATGTGTTAGTATGTGCTCCTGTGTACGTCTATGCCTGCTAATATGGTTATGTGATGAACAACTGGGTGCGTATATATACATATATATATATATATATATATATATATATATATATATATATATATATATGCATACGTGTTCGTGTATGTGTATGGAGGGGCATGTGTGTTTGTATATCAATAAACCTGTCTGTGAAGGTTCTGCCAGTGTATGTCTGTGTGTGTATGTATGTATGTATGTATGTATGTATGTATGTGCGTGTGTATGTGTGTGTGCATGAGTGTATATATGTGTGTGTGTATGTGTGTGTGTATAGGCACAGGTATGCTTCTATGTTAAGAAGCCTGCTTCCTAACCACATGGTTCCTGGTTCAGTCCCACTGCGTGGCATTTTGGGCCAGTGTCTTCTACTATAGTCTCGGGCCGACCACAGCTTTGTGATTTGATTTGGTAGGCGGAAACTGTAAGAAGGTCATCATACATCCATACATACATACATACGCAAATATATATATATATATATATATATATGTATATATATATATATA
>NC_068993.1:53675941-53676879 GCF_001194135.2 Octopus bimaculoides
CACACATTTCTGTATATATCTATGTGTGTGTCTTTGTGCCTGTGTTTGTTCACCCCTCCGCCCACCACCACCACAACCACCACCACCACAACCACCACCACTTGACACCCGTAACTTAGCGGTTCGGCAAAAGAGACCGACAGAAATAGTGCTAAGCTTAAAAGAAAAAAAAAAAAAGAAAAGAAGTTCTGACGTCAATTCGTTCGGCTAAAACCCTTGAAGTCGGTGCTCCAGCATGGCCGCAGGCAAATGACTGAAACAGGTAAAGTATGTATGTGTATGTATGTGCATATAGATGTGAGTGTACTTGAGTGATCCTGTGGTCTACGTGTTCTGAGGAACGTGTCAACATGTGTGTATGTAGGTGTAACACTAACCGTATAAATCAGTGTGCGTATGTATGTATGGATGGGCATATGTGTGTGTATTTATGTACATGGCTATGGAGATGGGGATGGGGTGCTAGTTAACGTTGCAAAGCTGAGAAAACAATAGACGGGTTTCTCTTGTAATATGGATGTTGTCGGCCATCCATACATAATCACATCTATCAATGTGATTATCTCGTGCTGAGAAACTAGGAGTCACACACATACGCACACACGCGTGTGCGCGCACACGCACGGAGAGTTAAGGACAAATACACATACACACTCTCACAGAAGCACATCTTCAGAGGTGCACGTAGACAGACACAGCACATGCACATGGAAGGTAACATGCCCCTATGTATGTATGTATGTATGTATGTATGTATGTATATATGTATGTACGCACGTATGTATGCATGTACCTATCTATCTATCTATCTATCTATCTATCTATCTGTCTATCTATCTATCTCTGTAACTCTTTCTGTCTATTTGTCTATCTGCTTGCCTATACATACATACATACATACATACATACATATATGCATGTATAAATATATATATATA
>NC_068993.1:53677274-53678873 GCF_001194135.2 Octopus bimaculoides
ATATACTTCTACATCTATCTATCTATCTATCTATCTATCTATCTATCTATCTATCTATCTATCTATATATATATATATGGGAGATTATACAAAAAATAACAACAGACGAGGACAGGTGGTGTAAATAACAAAAGTATATATTAGTATGACGCTCGGGAATACGGAAAGTCTTTGACGTTTCGAGCTACGCTCTTCAACAGAAAGAATACGGAGACAAGGAGAAAAACACGGAGAAAAAAAATTGAATAGTGTTCAGTCAACGGTCAATCATATATCCATATATATTATATAAATCAGAAATGGAAAAACAAAATAATAGATTGAACGATTATAAATTCAATTCAATTTAAATATTTTATACAAACAAATGACGACACATCTCATAAATTACACCTGTTATTGATATAGGTAATATAAATCAGTAAATTCTTCGGATATTTAATACCCCTTAGGTGTATTTTACCAATTGTTATCAGATTATGGTAAATAGGTAATGGTGTGCTTCGAATGCACTTACTCTGTGCAAACATTTATGGGTCTCCCTTGTGTGTTGCTGTAGAGGTCATACTACTAAACCTTAAACAATGTCATTTTTTTTTTATCCCAAACAAACAAAATACCTAGGGAAAATTGTAACAATTAACATGGTAAAAAGCTGCAAGATGGACTGGTAGCGACTAAGTTCTAAACCAACCTTCAAAGGGAAGGAAGAAATTATTCCGCGTCAAGGTATTCCAGTCAGGACTGCCAACGGCTTAATCAATTATTTCCCAACTGGCATGAACTGAACAATTGACAAAAAGAGACGGTAGTGAATCTTTAATGACGGACAACCAAGTAAAAATTTTCGTTGAAGCAGCTGCAGACGACAGGGAAACACGCGGCAAAGAACAACAAACTATCTCAGGAAGAAACAAAAAAACTTTCGAAGTTAACCCGACTATAGACAAGATAGAAACTGTAGAACTGTATAAACAGGTAAGTATAAAACATCTGGTTGGTTTATGAAAACAGTAAGAACATTGCAGAATAACAATTCACCAACAGAATGGATCAAAAATTCTGCAGAACAAAATAAACAAAGGGAAAAGCCCAAATGCTAGCATTAAAGAACAAGAAAAACGGAACCGTAACGGAACGAAATGTAGTTCAAGGAAAAGTAATAAAAAACAACGATTTTATAGAAAAAATTTCATCATGACCACAGCAACGCTTCAAAAAGTTCCGGAAATTATATCATACAAAGTGTAACATAAAAGGAAATAAGTAAAAGAGAAGCAAAGCTCCAGAACAAGACAGCAAAACATCAGCTGTCTTAAAAGACAAGGAGTAAACTCACAGTTTACCTGACAAACTTTTCATTTATGTATCAAGAAAAAGCACAGAAGGGAATTAGAGAGGGTTTTGATCATCGCATTGTATGCCTTTTAAGCGTTTATTCACAAAAATCATGACCAACGGAATTGCCAGACAACCTGAAGGAAGCTAATGCTGTAAACAAGTAGGATTCTCTTGCGTGTATTCAACCATTAATCACTTGTTTACAGAATATCACATTCCACTCTATATATCTCAGGATATATGTATATATATATATAT
>NC_068993.1:53679257-53680277 GCF_001194135.2 Octopus bimaculoides
AGATAGATAGATAGATAGATAGATATATCGGTGATGGACAACCAAAAAAAAAAAAAAAGGCAATGACAACAATGACACAGCTGTAACATGCCAAACTTTTGCGCCAGAAATCCGACGTCTTAAGACACATCTTTCATTCACGATACATCTTTCATCAGACTACACAAAAAATTTAATCAATTTCCAGCCCCAAAATATATAAGACTGCAACATTCTATTTCCTCTATACTATTCATGGACACCTCAGAAAAAAGTTTTTTTGAAAACTGCTCTGAAATCAAAAGAGAAATGCCAACAAAAATCGACGGCGCAAGAAATCTGACCGATGTTCAGAACTGATGCTAGAAGACCTAAATATTCGTTTCTACTCTGGGCACAAGGCCCGAAATTTTGAGAGAAAGGACTTCATGATCCTGCTTAAATATGCAGGTAGATGGGTGAAAATTCTACAGATACGGTGTGCCCTTAATCTCAGGCACAACCAGCATAACAGTGTACGACAATGTTGTATCTTTTGAATTGGGTGTCTTTACAGCAAGGGAATTTAGAATATATTCTTTTACACAAAAACAAACGCAGCCACCCGACAAACTAACAACACATAAACCTCGTGTATGTGTGTTCGATTTTGTGTATATACCTCGAGCCGCATCTAATACATATTTGAGTCTTTTTTCCCCTGGCATGACATATTGGGATATCCCAGAAGATGGTTCTTAAACCATTTAGCATATAGTCATAGCCATTTAGACAACTTACAGCAGATCCTCTTCGGTATGTGGCATTGACAAGTCAAAACAATAACGAAACATCGATGTCCGTCGCTTAGAAAATAGGGATTTGATGTGAGTTGTCTAACTTGGTTATGACTTGCTTTCTGGTATTTTTACACCGAGGACATTGAGAATATACTCTCTTACGCCTAAAAAACGCAGCCACCCGACAAACACATACACATCGTATGTGTTCGACTTTGTTTTATATACCTTGAGCAGCTGCTTCTGATTCATATTTGTATAT
>NC_068993.1:53680478-53681911 GCF_001194135.2 Octopus bimaculoides
TATATATATATACATACATATATATATATATATATATATATATATATACATACATACGTATTAGTGTCAGTGAGGAAAATGGCGTAGGAGGATGGATTCCTTCACGTCGGAAAGTTGAAAGCTGTAAAAGATGAGCCAGAACTGACGAAAGCCTTCACATACAGACAGACATACTGATTACCAGAGGGATACATGCCAGCACGGAAAAGGTTGTTGCGTACACCGAGTCTAGAGACGAAAGAAATAGTATAGAAGTTGAACTTGTGTCGGGCGGAAGATAATTTAGAAATGACTGCAAATTGCTGAAGTAATAGAGACTTCATAGCAGGCTGAATAATATTCAGAACTAATGTATTTAGAGGAAGGAATAAGATAGGATGATGTTAGTGGCGTTAAGACATAAAGCTAAGAAGAGAAAAGAAGACATTTCATGGGGGAAAATGAAAAGGAAGCAGACGACAAGCGGGCAATGGGGAGAAAAGTAATTTAATGAAGACTTAGACAAATTTCTCGTTTAATGAAGTGGTTTTGTGGCATAGGTTTGTGAAATACCTGCCTATGGTATATATGAGGTTTTATTAGCTGTGTGTGTTTCGGTGTTTTCATAATCACCTTTTCACACAGTTTACCTTGTCAACATGATAAATGTAATTTCATAACCTGGTTTTGCTCTCTACATGGAGCGTGTGTGTGTGTGTGTGTGTGTGTGTTGTGCATTGTGTTAGTGTGTGCGAGTGTGTATGCATCTGTATGTGTGTGTAAGAATGTGGATGTGTTAAAGTATACGTGGTGTGTGTATGTGTACGTGTGGTATCTGTTCTGTGATTGCTTGTTTGTGTGTGTGTGTGTGTGTGTGTGTGTGTGTGTGTGTGTGTGTGTGTGTGTGTGTGTGTGCGTATGTGTGGTGCGTGTGAAAGGAAAAAAGGAGAATGAACAAAAGAATGGTGTAAATATGGTGGCAGTGATGGTGGTGACATAAAAATGGTAATGTAGTAGTGGTGCTGTGGTGGTGGTAATGGATGTTTTCGTGATGCGTGGATGTTTGCTGTTGGCGATGATTTTGAAATTGCTGTTGATGATGATGTTGGTGATGATAACGGTAATGATTTTCGTGGTGGAGCAGGTCGTGTGTTGGTATATGTTCATAAGTGTGTGTATGTGTGTGTGTGTGTGTGTTTGTGTGATATATATATATATATATATATATATATAGTGTTTTGGAAATTCCTTGATACAGTTATAATATTTGGAGAGAAGATTTTTTCTCAAGGAGTTAAGGCTGAGAACCTTTTTAGAAAGTTGAAAGACACTATCCTTTGGAAAGAGATTTCAAAAAATGTGTGTAGGTTTTGCTTTTATAAATGTGCAAGCGCTTTCAATTCTTAACGTTTTCAAGCACATATGTGTATGCATGTATGTATTTATTTTCGTAT
>NC_068993.1:53682024-53684758 GCF_001194135.2 Octopus bimaculoides
TATATATATATATATATATATATATATACACTCACACACATATAGGTAACAAACTGAACCCAAAACGGCTTCTGTGTCTTAGCAGATTGATGTAGCTTATTGAGGGAGAACATGCTTTAGAACTGTTACATGTATATTGACATCAGACCACAAATATGGCAGTTCTCACACTATTATTACCATCAGTGAGTAAACCACATTTCACTAGAGTATGGCCCTACCACACACGCACACACACGCACAAATACACACAGACACATACATACATACATACATACATACATAATGCATACATTTACACACACGCATGCAGTCAAACCCATGCACTCATGCACTCATACACACATATACTCATACATACAAATCTGTGGCTAACTAGGTCACGCAATAGATCCAGCATATCACACCATGCACATCTGTCGCCAATTAGGTCGCGCCATTGGTCTCCGCCAGATCATACCATATACATTGGTTGCCTACTAGACCAGGATACACATTTACCAAATCACACCACATAAAGGTTTCACAATACATCCTACTACAATCATCTGCACCTTTCAGAACAAGTGACACGGGACACGACAACTAAATACTTACGCTAGTACACATCCGCTTTGCAGCTTGTACTAAATAAAATTTCATTTAATGTCATAATTTTGGAGAAACTCTGTAAGAAAGAACAGAATCAGTTGAGACCGTTCTTAATGGCGGATTGGTGTGAAATTAACTTCTGTCTACTTTATACTCACTCCACCAGCAATTAAAGCAATTTTCCACTAATTTTCACTCAATTTGAAAGTCAACATTGTACATTTTAACTCCAAACCAACTACAATTTAGCAGTAAACGGCTGCGCGCGCGAGTGTGTATGTGTATGTGTGTGTGTGTGTGTGTGTGTGTGTGTGTGTGTGTGTGTGTGTGTGTGTGTGTGTGTGTGTGTGAAAGGGGATATGAAGTTCATGAAAGAATTCCCTCGAGAGGTTAAAAACAGAAAAGGGGTCTTGGGAAAAGTAAAACAAAAAAAAAACGAAAGAAATGTTATATTCAAAGAAATAAAGATTCGCTCGAGACAGTATTATGATGGAGGAGAGAGACGATAATTATGTAGCCTAGAAGGGTAGCTGAATGTCAAAGGAAGACATGAATATACGCAGGTATTACACAAATATATCATAGATATTTGCTCAAACACGCTTAATTTTAAACAGTTTATTCTTTCATATTCATATATAAATACACACACACACACACACACGCATGCATATATATATATATATATATATATATATATACACACATTCACATGCATACATACATATGCATACATACGCACACATCCATCCATTCATCCATCCATCCATCCATACATACATCCATACATACATAATAGGTAGGATGTATGATCACAAGACTGTAAAACACTCCTTTTCTCAAATGGCATGTTAATTTTGGAGAATTCTTGATTTTTACGATTATCTCTTCTCATAAAGAATGTTGTCAATTACTGCTTAGCGTGTTGGCGTGTGTGTGTGTGTGTGTGTGTGTGAGAGAGAGAGAGAGAGAGAGAGAGAGAGAGAGAGAGAGAGAGAGAGAGAGAGAGAGAGAGAGTGGAGGGGGGGGATAATTTTATTAAGTCGAGAATCTGTTGCATGTTATTTGATATTCTAGTATCTACCTATGTTGTTTATATATTTTTCTTAACTCATTTTCTTGTTTATATGTATAGCATATATATATAATATATATAGAATGTATGGTATGTATATATATATATATGTATATATATTTATATAGATAGATAGATAGATAGATAGATAGATAGATATGTATGTATGTGCATGTACGTATATATATATATATATAAATTAAAAGGGTAAAGGATTATCAATTTATTAATTAATAAATCAATTAATAATTAATAATTTTTACCAAGCCCATCGGTATGAAAGCACCATTATTGGTGGAGAACTTATTCAAAAGTTCATATATTTATACATATAATTAAGGGATCAGCAAAATATTTGCTTCACCATATACCGAAGTTCAGAAAAATAGCAGCTAAAAAAGCTGAGAATCTCACAGATAGCATCACTTGTAACTCACAAAGGCAAAAACAATAGTTTTTCATTGTTCTTTCTTCTTGTTTTTGCCTTTGTGAGTTACAAGTGATGCTATCTGTGAGATTCTCAGCTTTTTTAGCTGCTATTTTTCTGAACTTCGGTATATGGTGAAGCAAATATTTTGCTGATCCCTTAATTATATGTATATATATATATATATATATATGCGTGTGTGTGTGTGTTTATTTTTAAAGATAAATACATATACACATGTACGTATATACATAAACATTTTCATTAGCAACGAATTGTAGTCAGAGACGTTAAATACTGGTTGCTGTGGCTAGCCGTTAACTGAAACGTAAATGAGAGCTAATAAGGTATCCGGTCAGATAATATATCCCTCCAAATTCACCGTATATATATATATATAAAGTGTAAAGACATATAAGTCTAATTATATATATATATGAGTCTAAACATATATATATATATAAGTGTAAATATATATATGAGTGTAAATACAAGACAAGGTGAAAAGCGCTTTATATGATTTATAAAACATGTAACATATTAATAAAAATCTGTAAATGTACAACCATCCAGATTTCTAAGTACCTTAATTTTTTTTCTAATATATAATTCCTGTACATCACCTCCAAACCTTCCAATAT
>NC_068993.1:53684963-53691163 GCF_001194135.2 Octopus bimaculoides
TTTTCGCTGCACCAGTAATTGAGTGGAACGTAAACAAAACAACACCGGGTGGTACAAACACAAACATACACAACTTCCGCCATTTTCACCTGACATTTCGCTTGCTGATTTTGAGCCTTGTATCCGTAATAAAAGACTCAATAATAGAGAAGCTGCAATTAGCGCGTATTTATACAGAATGGTAATTGCGAAACCTAAGCAATTTTACAGAGTTGGCATATTGTCATTAGACGGTCGTTGGAAAAAGGTTACTGCTTCACAGGAATCATATTTTCATTAAACATTTTTTTTTGCTATGTCATCCTTCATTCTATTACCCGAAATACGTGTAGAATACACCCCAGCACACACACACACACACACACACACACACACACACTAACCCACGCACACAAACTTTTGAGTAAACGGAGTTTTTGAAGTTGTAATATATATATGTGTGTATGTATGCATGCATGTGTATATGTGTGTGTGCGTGCGTAAACATATCTATCTATCTATCTGTCTATCTATCCGCATACACACACTCATTTACAAAGGTTACTAATTATCCGTAATGAACTTTCAGTTTTCTTTTTATTTTGCTATTGGCGGGAAAATTGGTTGTGTGCGATTCACTAAGAGTTGTCTCCACCTAGTCACAGTACAAGTTTGAACTGTTAGTTCTGTAACTATAGTGGATTCGCCTTCAGTTTACTCCCCAAAGAAGAGTGTTGTTCAGTAAATCGTTTTCTGTGGGCTAAACGAGGATCAGCAGATTGAAACCACCGAAAGTTTTCTGTACAACATTCGAATAGTGTTTAGCCAGCAACTACTATCAATGAATGGTTTGAAAAATTCAAAACAGTCGAAACAAGGGTCACGTAGCAACAAGCAGTCAAACACCTGATTACGTTTTATGCCAACGGAGACATTAAATTAATCCATGAACACACAGCTGTTTCAAAGCCTCGAATACTTTACTTTGCAGCAATCATTCTGCACCCTGATTTCAAACGTCACCAAATTCATCTTGGTCTTTCATTCATTCGAGGTCCATAAATAAAACACCAGCTTTATACTGGAGTCGATTCTTCTGTTACAACATTTATCCTTTCCTTTTGTTTCTTTTTCTCCTGCTGGAAGAAATCGACTGTGAACAGGTCTGGAGATGGATGGGCTCCACCAGATCTAAACATACACAATACACAACAGTGACCCTACAACTTCGTCAATGACTAATGAGCCTATAATATGAATTGTGGCTCCTATAATATTATTAGGACTTATGGACCCCCTATTTTATTATTAGGACTTATGGATCATAGTATTATTATGTTAGTTTTAGGTTTCGTGTAATGCGTCTTGTACTTTGTTTTAAGAGGTTTTTGATAATGCCTTCGTTTATCTAATAGTTAGTATATTTTGATTCGTGTAATACATTTTGTGTATGGCTTGTATATTTAATGGGTGTAGTGTATCAGTATTCATTGTGTTGTATTTATGTCTTTATTGTTCTGTAGCTTGATCTATCCGTTTGTTGATTAGCAAATTGGGGCTTCGGTTTACGAATTTAATTCGTTTGTGAAGGCCGTTTCGTAAACCGAAACTATCCCCCCCCCCCAAGGAAATTCAAGAGAAGGTACAGCGAATTCGATCACGGATGCGCACTGAGCGAAAGCAACTGACGCTCTCTCGCTGATAATCTCAACTTGCATCAACCGTTGTTGCCGGCTTACACGTTCGTTACTCGAGACACCGTTCGTTACTCGAGACACCATTCGTTACTCGAGACACCGTTCGTCACCTCAAGACATTTTATGTTCGAAAAATTGTTCATAAACCGAGGTTCCGCTGTATCTGTTTTATTCCGTGGACGGACTTCTTTATATAATGTACTAGTTGAAATTCTTATGAAATTGACCAAATTCACATAGCAGGCAATAAATTACGAGATTTCAATATATTGTTTGTAGAATGTCCTTGCGGTGATGTCTAGATGGTTTATAAGATTAAAACAAATACTTAACACCTTTTAAAACCTATGTACTTACTGTGTACACATAATAACAAATATTCTACGCAGTCCAATTTCTATTGATATAAGTGGCTGTCCGCTGACACACCGCACATGGCGTTTTTCAAATCAATTCCCGAAGTTTATCCAGATTCAGAACCGTCATACTGTCTTTCATTCACATACTTTCAATTAATTATATAACAACTAAATTAAGACCAATAACAAATAAAACCAATTAGGTCAGTCACAGAGTAGTCGATAATGATAATTCGTTGAAATTGTAAGAATAATTTGAATACAATTGACTTTCATGAAATCGGTTGTTTGTAAACAGGAAGTGACGACTATTCTCATTTTAGCTCATCATGGAAATATTAAGCTTCCAGCATTGCTTTGTATCAAATTACGTGTCATTTTTATGGCACAATTTGCCAGATTTTTTTTTTTTAATCGGGTCAAGTATTATGCACTTAATCGAAATTAACTTCTTTTGCATATACCAGTAAGCGATCAATTTTATTCAGGATTGATGTTTAATATTTCGATTCTTGAAATTTTATGCAATTATCCGGGCTGCAAAAAGGAAGAATTGACGGTATGCGCGCACACACGCACACACACACACACACACACACACACACACACACACACACACACCGTGTGTGTACGTGTGAGAGTGTGTGCGTGCGTGCATGCGTGCGTATGTGTGTGTGTGCGCGCGTACTATGTAATTATTGGATGTTGTTTCAATATATGAAATATTTATGTATTTATTTATATATTTATGTATTTCATTATTTGATGTAGTAGTCCCAATCACATGTTCACTGCTACCAACGAAGGCAGTATGTATTATGGGCCCAAAAAGGTCTCCTTTTCCACGTGCATAGGGCGGTTAATTTGGCAGAACTCAAGTCCTCCATCATACAGAAAAATCTGGAACACTGTAAATATATCCCTATCATTTTACAAGACCGAATCAGGTGAAGTGAAGACGGAGATATTTTTACCATCTTTGTTTGCTGCAATGCAGAATAATGGAATATAAATATCGACAAATGGTCAGTGGAATCTACTTCTGGAAGATCGAATAATTAATTTCTGTGAAGCAATAATCGAACTCTGCGAAATAATAATCGATTCATTATTCTACAGCTTACATATTCCAAATCCTAGATAAGAATTTGATTATTGATTATAATCAATAAAGAGTTAGCTTGAGTAACCTATGAACGCAGTTTGGTCAAAAGACGAGTGTTTTCTATTCATCCAATGAGTTATTATCTAATCCGAATTAAATATTCAAAGAAAGAGAGATGGAGGGAGAGGAACATTAACGAGTTGAAAGTATTTTAGAAATTAACTTTGAAAGCCTTTAAACAACATTAAACCTGGTTCGGACTGGTTGGACCGTTAATCAAATTGTCTGCAAGTTTGTACTTGATTACCAAACTACTTCTCCTCTAATTATAAACAAATCAATAATATTATGCAACACACTTCACTTCTCCCTTCCCTCTCCCCCGTCTCTCTTTCATTTGTCTTTTCCTTTACTCTTTCACCCAATTTATTTTCTGCTCTTAAATTTCTTTCCTAGATCCTTTCCTCACGCTCATTATAAGTGCTTCATGTAACACCTTCAATTGTAGAGCAACACAGTTCATTCCTTCGTTTAGATCTAGAAATAATTGTTATGTAACATCACTTGTGAAACGTATTTCGTTTCTGAAAGACAGTAGAAAGCAACCCCGCGATAAAATGGAGTATAGTTGCAAATAGAGAGGCATACAATGGTTATAGTAGCCTCTGTCATTGCGAACGATTGAAAACTTTAAGATTATGTTTCTACAAGGCCGAATGGTGAAGAAGAGAGATGAAATGTTCTCCACATGCCCCAACGGAAAAAAACTTTTCAAGCATATCCCTGCTCCAATGGACTTCGAACTTTTAATCGGGGATATGGTGCAGTAGGAGTTGTAAACAGTTTGTCGAACATTAAAATATAGTTGTGTAACGCAGCTGTGAAACTCACAACCTACAGCCGACTCACGAGGTAACATATGATTCGACTTGTAAAATAAAGTCGAAATATATACTTTTACTAACAAGTGCATCTATTTCTTTTTCGTGTACTAAAGAGACATATAAACACATTAATTGTATGCAAATATATACAAACATATACCAACATATATGCATGCGTTTTACTCTTCCGGGATCGATTACAATAAACTACGTATCAAGAATTCGATCGACTGAATTAACTCTATAACTGGTCACGTGGTCATTTTATGTTCTCTGTCCTCTGCCAGTTGATGTCTACTTTTCTTTCATCCTTCTTTGGTCGATAAAGAAAGTACCACTCAGATACAGTGGCCACTGTAATAGATTGACATTCGTGTCTCAGACTTCTTCAAACAAGAAACTTCGGCTAAAACTCACCGACGAAACTTCATTGTGCCCCATGTGTTTTCAGCATAGACGAGGGTATATACCTCAACGGCCACAATATTCATGTGAGGAACGGCGACCCTGGGTATTTGTTAACTTTGAAGGACAGAATGGTAGAACAATGACATTCAAAACCTGTAAGTAACAGGATATGTGGCATAGCCGTTATTCTACCAGATGCAAGTTGATAGAAGAAGGTGTAGTACGAGTAATAAACAATGTGCTGCACATTAAAATACCGCAACGTTAAGCAGGTTGTGAAAGCATGTCGACAGTGTGGTGGTAGTTTAATGGCGGTAGTTGTGTGCGATATCTCAGACACAATACTTCATCATTTGTTTTGTGTATGTAAACATCGTCATGCTGTGAGGATTAGATTAAACAACTGAACTATATTTACGTAGACGAAGCATATAATATCGCATACATCACACGCTGTGTGGTGCGCTGTGCAGTTAACCTCCGTCATTTCTTTCAAAGCGAAACCATATTCTATATATATATATATATATATATATATATATATATATATCACAGATTGAAAAAGAAACTCGTGACTCACATACTGAGTCTAATATTTTGGAAAAATATCGAAATCACAATAGTTAACTGATTGGTCACGTGTTCTGCTGAACATAGATTTTAGCCCAAAGCAGTTTTCATGATTAAACTATACATACATACATACATACATACATACATACATACATACAAATATGTGTGTGTGTGTTCGGTATATGCAATTGAGGCAGTATTGCATTAAAATTGCTATCTATGTATCATACTCAAAGTATATAGACCGTCGACAGGATACTTAATATTGTATTTCTCTTCAGATTACATATCCTACGGACGTGGTGAGTTAAAAACACATAAATATAGGAGGGAGACGAAAATTTGTCCCAGGTGTATATACATTAAATAAGATACTTAGACCGATATATATATATATATGTATGTATGTATGTGCATATATACCCGCACACAGTTGATTATGCTTAATGTAATACATAGTGTAATGCATATTTAATTAACATGTTCACGAGGACGAGGTGTTGTTACATGATATTCATACATTCTCAGAAACATGTCAGAAACGTATCATAGTACCCACAATATGACTAATGGAAAATTCTTCTGAGGAAAGTTCTGCTTACTAAATTTGTGTTCAGGACGTAAAAACAGACGAAATACTGCTAGGCATTTTGTCCAACGTGCTAACGAGTCTGCAGGTTTTTATCTGTATATAATAACGGTAATTCTTCATTGCAGAAATTCAGACAAAATTTGTTGCCCCTTATTTTTTTATTTTTTCAATTTTTTATTTTGTTTCAAATTCCTAATGGAGATTTCCTCTGCAAGAACGCGTATAGAATTATTGCTACGAGAACTACGTATTCTCTTAACGATCTCCCTCCCGTTTTACGATCAGACATTCAGAACGAAATGATTCGTTAAGGAGAAGTATTCTTGCAATCTTAACGATTTGTAAAATATTTCATATTAAATGCAAATGTTACACACACACAGACACATCTCTCTGAATGTTTGCCTGTCTGTCTGTATGCCTGTATATATCAAGTTATGTGTATATGTTTCCATACTTGTAAAATCTGGTTTTGAACCGAAAGTTCTGAAGTCTTTTTGGGAGTGGCTCTGCCAGCACAGGATTTCGCATGTGCGTGTATGCGTGTGTATATGTGTGTGTGTATGTGTGTGAGTGTACATAGGTATGTACTACATTACTACA
>NC_068993.1:53691395-53692463 GCF_001194135.2 Octopus bimaculoides
ATATACATATATATATATATATATATACATATTTATTTATATATACTGACACACAAATATTCACTTATATACACATTTGTACATAAATACGTATTTACCCGTGCTGTGACATGTACACACACACATGTACACACATGTACACACATGTACACACACACATTTGCACACATATGTGCAGAGGCTGCGTAAGCATCAACGTACATGCCTTTACGCATACACACATACACACACACACACATACACCATATTCTTTTTCTCAATTTCTATTCACTTACTCCCGCCTTCTCTGTTTCTCTCACACTTTTGGATGTCATGCACACCCTTTCATTTTGCTATACACATTCACATATTCACATAAGCAGCTGTCACACACATATAGACACACGCACACGTACACACACACACACACACATAGATATACAAGTATACACACAGACCTCACACACTTTTGTTTCCTTTCTCATCCTACCTCTCTCTCTCTCTCTCTCTCTCTTACATCCCTCTACTTACCCACACATTCATCGTACACATTCTTTCTATCAAACAAACGCACATATGCACTAGGCCACAGACACATATACGCAAACGAACACACATGCACAGAACACCAAATCTACACACTGCATCACATCAGCGCACACGCTTACGCACACACACACACGTGCGCGCCCGCGCGTTAACACCACACACCATGTTACTTCCCTTTCTGACCGACATTCCGCCTTCTCCTCCCTACTATTATCTTTTACACACACACACAAACACACACATACATACACACACACACATACATACACACATACACACATACATACACACACATACATACATACACACACACATACACACACACAACACACACGTACACACAAATATGTCGCTTCAGTTGTCTAATTCCCTCCTTTCTCGACAGCACACTGAGACACACGTGTGTTTATATATATAATATATAATATATATATATATATATATACACGCGCGCGCGCGCATTACATATATGAATGTATAGATATACATACAGACATGCATACATATATATATATATATATATATATATATATATATATA
>NC_068993.1:53692939-53694628 GCF_001194135.2 Octopus bimaculoides
ATTTCATGTTGAGAACAATTTAGGTCTTAATAGACACAAGGTGTGATCTATTTCTAGCGCATTAATTGTCCACGTTAGTGGTCGACGTTATGTTTTAAAATGTACCTTAATCCCCTGAGATTGCAGATAATATTTCTGAATCTCTTTGATTCTTTAGATGTGCTGGCCTCCTGATAATTATTCGATATTAATTAATATATGACTAATTACCAGATTTTATAATAATATATGATATATATATATATATATGTGTGTGTGTGTGTGTATATATACGTTACATATATTTATGTACATATATAGTTGAAAGCTGTTACGATCCACACTTAGGAAATGATCCTTAAACGCATGGTCTCTCTCACAATTACACCCTGCTACATACACACACACTTATCGTATTTTCTTCAAACCAATTAAAAAGCTTTTTTTTTTTTGTCTTTTGGATCCCCCATGCCAGATAAAATACTAACACAAGAAATGAAAAGAATATGTTGCGAGATATTTTGTACATAATGTTCGGATAGAATAGGGAACCTCTGGCGGGATTGTCTCAACTCTATCAAAGGATTAAAAAAAAAAAACGTTCTAAATGTTAGGACATTGTATTTTGAACGCTGCAATTCATCCAATGGTTTCGAAACATTGTCGATGATGATCCCGAAAAATCATTGAGAGCCATGAACATTGA
The DNA here is from genome assembly GCF_001194135.2 of Octopus bimaculoides. Taxonomy (NCBI): domain Eukaryota; kingdom Metazoa; phylum Mollusca; class Cephalopoda; order Octopoda; family Octopodidae; genus Octopus; species Octopus bimaculoides. The sequence goes on from NC_068993.1 coordinate 53,693,625, forward strand.
ACTTCAGGTGTCGGAGTGGTCTTCGATATAAGTCGTATGTACTGCGGAAGGGCGATTCATATTTGCAAAGATGCAGGAAGGCCATCGAATCCGTGCCAAGTGCTAACTTAATAAAGTTTTTTAAAAAACTCTTGCGAATATAGTGGTTCTTCTCTGATGAAAAAAACCCCCAAAAAACCCCTCCTACCGACAGTTTAACAGAAGAAATGACAGAAGGTCATATACAAGATCCTTCTGATGTTCTCGGAGTAATGCACACTAAATTTCGCGATTGGCGACGGAACGAAATTGATTGATTAATGATTGATTAATGAAAAGATTAAACAGATTATCGGTTAGTAAATTGGTTAATTAGATGACAAATTACTTGAATAATAATAAGAAGTTAAATAAAACCTGTTTCAGTTGTTTGCTTGCGGCCATGCTAGAGCACCTTCTTGAATGATTTTTAGTCAAACAAATCGATCCGAGGATATTTTTTTAAGTCTGGTAATTATTCTATCGGTCCATTTTGCCGAACTCCTTAGTTATGGAAACGTAAACACACCAATGCCGATTGTGAAGCGGTGGTGGGAATAAACACCGACACACACGCACACACACAAGACACCTTGTCGCCGGGAATTGAACTCACAACCATACGACTGTGAGCCGAATGCCCCAGTTATTAAGCCACGCGTTTTCACCCCACTACAGCTACGTCTGAGTTGTTACTGTGACATTATTTTTATTCCAACAAGGCGGCGCGCTGGCAGAAACGTTAGCACGCCGGGCGAAATGTTCAGCGGTATTTCGTCTGCCGCTACGTTCTGAGTTCAAATTCCGCCGAGGTCGACTTTGCCTTTTAACCTTTCGGCGTCGATAAATTATGTACCAATTGCGGACTGAGGTCGATCTAATCGAACGGCTCCCTCTCTCAAAATTTCGGGCCTTATGCCAAGAGTAGAAAAGAATGTCTTTATTCCAATAAGGTCGCGAGCCGGCAGAACCATTAGCATGCCGGG
>NC_068993.1:53695724-53696547 GCF_001194135.2 Octopus bimaculoides
ATATATATATATATATATATATATATACACACACATATGTGTGTGTGTGAGTGTATGAACACATACGTATGCATTTTGAATGTGTGTATGTGTGCAGCGGGCGGGTGGGAAAACATGGTGTCGGCGGTGGGTGGCGGTAGTGAGAGAGACAAGGTTACTGGGTTCACATCCTGGACGTCCTCCTCTCTGCAGCACAGTATGTTGACTTCACATTAGTGGATCAGTAGGTTAGTAGCACATACTGCTGTACACACACACACACACACACACATACACACACACATATCCCACATACAGCAGTCTGCTTCTTGGCGTGCCTACATTGTGTGTGTGTTGAGAGGGTGAAAGGGAGAGGGCGAGCATGCGGGTGTGTATGTGATCCGAAAATAGAATATCACTAATCCTGTCTAGAAATCAACTTCTCCTTTCCCCTCCCCTTCTACTACTACTACTACTACTACTACTACTACTACTACTACTACTACTAAACACACACCATGTATAAAATGTACAAAAGTATATATATATATATATAAATAATATCTAAACATATGCATATATCCATACATATATGTACATACCTATATCTATATGTATACATACATGCATATATGGGTACAGGACATCACAAAAAAACGTTAAACACAATGAGGTATAAATAAATAAATATATAAAAAAATATATATATGGAGGAGATGTTCTCCTGGGGCTAAAAGCAACAGTAACATCCACCCTTAGCGGTCAGCCACATTTAAATGACAAATATACTTCACTTTATCGTGCAGTTAATGTTAATACCTCGTTCAGAGATTTAACATATATA
>NC_068993.1:53697412-53705699 GCF_001194135.2 Octopus bimaculoides
AAATTACCAGCCATTTATAGGGAGTGAATCGATTGACTTTGAGAACCAGAGGCCTTCTGTTTATATTTAAAAAAAAGACAACCATCTCTTCCAATATATTCTGTATTCTGTTTTAATCTACATTTTCTACACATCTTGCCACGTTCTAAATCTGAATTGAAATAACATGGGAATGACTTAGCTTTTCATCAATACACTTTCGATAAAATAAATACTCGTGGTATACAGGAGTTTATTCAACTAAATACATCTCTCTTTGTATCAATTTTAAAAGCCATTATTAAAGTTTTATCGTGTTCTAATTTCAATTTTGTCCCTTAATCCTACTGAAACGGCAGACATTATGGCAGATAGATAAGCAAAAGTAAATGGCTTAACATTTCATTTTTATTCTTTAGTTATATTCCAGATCGTCCAGAATAGAGATAAATTACCGTGTGAATATAAAAGAACGCATTTAGAGAAGCAAATAAGTTTTCTTTGTGTGATTTTTACGATTTTCTCGGTTTGTATTTACTGTGTAATTTACAAGAGCGGTTGTCTGAATGAGAATATTAGTCAAATGGGCTGTAGCTTGTAACTTTGCTAGAACAGGCATTCCCATACAGAGAGTAGGGGGGATGATTGGCTGCGTGATAAATGATTAAGAATGAGTGACAAGTATTTCTCAATTACAATGATTAATTACGCGAAAACATCTCTAATATAAGTGTGTAAATAACAGTAACTGGAGATTGGTAGTCGTTGTAGAACCTTTAACATCTACAACACAGAAATAAATGCAACGCTGAAAGGGTTGGATTAACTGTTTTCTCTAATAGAATAAGAAACAAAATAAAATGAATAAAAACACATTAACAAAATTACGAACAACTGAAAAGATCGAATTAAAATTATCTGAAACCGTCTTTTGTTGAGGGAAATTGATATAATTCTTTCTACTGAAAGCGCAAGGCCCGAAATTTTAGGGGGTAGGGACTTGTCGATTACATCAACCCTAATGAGCTACTTATTTTATCGACCCCGAAAGGATGAAAGGCAAAGTCGATCTTGGCGGAATTTGAATTCAGAGCATAAAGACGGACGAAATGCCGCTCAGCCTTTTGTCCGGCGTACTAGCGATTCTACCAGCTCGCTGCCTAAAGCTGTTATAATAATGATTGGTACCTAATCATGATTGGTACACAGTTAGTAACTACAGTTCGTATCTCTTCTTCCTCCTCCTCCTCCTCCTCTTCCATCACCTCCAATAGTGACTATGGTAAATATCTTTCTTCACCAACTCTGATAGTAATTACAGTCTGTCTTTCCTCCCCCACTGCCTCCAGTAGATACTATAGCAGCTGTTCCTCCACTACCTTCAGTAATAACTAATCTGTACACTTTTCTTGCCACCACTAATATTAACTACAGTCTCTATCTCTTCTTTCATCACCTCTAATAGTAACCACATCTGTATCTCCTACCCTGCCATCTTCAGTTGTGACTACAGACAGTATCACTTCCCTACGCTCTAACCAATAGTAACTTCAGTTTTATCTGCCCTTCCTCATCACATTTTGGTTCATAAAATCACTAATTGCCACTTCTGAATAAACAAGGATGTAAGGTAAACGGAGTACGTTTGTGGGAAACGGGGTACGTTTGTGGGAAACGGGATATGTTTGTGGTAAACAAAACATTTTAAGCCTCCTTTTGGAAAGTTGATTTGTATCTGAACACCATTTTTTTTTCTGTGACCAGAAACAAATTGGCGAGTTTCAAGGGTTTTTTTTTTTTTTACTGCTACATCAGAGACCGGTTGCTCATTTTCCCCGCATACGTGCAGAAAAGTAAAGGATAGCTATTTATAGTATAGACAAACTCGGATAAAGTTAAATTGGAATAGTCTAATTTGCATAACAGTGCAACCTGTGAAAACAAGGTAACCAGTAGGGTCAGTTTCCTTTTCCTAATATCAAACAGAAAACAATATGGTTCGAAGTTAGATTCATTCACGTGTACACGGATGTTATCATCAATCATCGCCGTCGTCGTTGTTGTCCTCAGTTTAGCATCCGCGCCTCTACTCCACCCATACTTGCATGAATCAGATAGAATTCGTTGAGGCAGATTTCCTACAGCCGGATGCCTTTTCTGTCTCCAACAGTTACTTGTTTCCAAGCAGGGAAGTATTTCCTCATGATCGGACATATTTTCATGGAAGATTGGAAACGAGTGACACTACTTGCATAATAGGGACACTGGCACATAATGGCAACACGAGGAAGCACACGCAAACACACATACATGTATACATACAGAGACACACAAAGATTTACACATGACTATACAAACACACATGCATATATATAACGGATTTCTTTCAGTTTCAGTCAACTCGGGGCTATTATTGAAGACACATGGCCCAATATGCCACTCAGTAGGCGGAAAGAAACAACTTCATCACACAGCCTTACCTGCCTTGTGCCCGTTAAAAAAGCAGGTGAACATTAGGAGTTCACATGTTATGTAAACATTAAGTGACATATCTGATGCGTGTAACTCCTTTCGGTTTGACCTCATGACCTACATTAGAATCATAGCATGACAATTTCGTTACTTTACATCTAATAGAGTAAAATGTCTTGCTTAAGATTCTAATGTATAACTTCCAGGGGTTCGAAACGACTGGTTTTGGTAAAATGTTGAAACTATTGTCTGCTTTTTTATAAGTCTGCAATTACATACATGTATGCATACATACATACAAACATACCTATATGCGTACGTACATACATACATACATACATACATACATACATACATACATACATACATACATACATACATACGCCATGATAGATCGCTGACCACAACATTCAAATTTTTTTTCTCCGTGTTTTTCTCCTTGTTTTTCTCCCTATTATTTCTGTTGAAGAGCGTAGCTCGAAACGTTAAAGACTTTCTCTATTCCCGAGCGTTAAACTCGGAGCACACACTGAAGATATCATTCTCATCATGAGCAGTTGTCCGAAAATGTCATCAGGGTTATTATCTGTCGATGAGACATGACGTTGCAGCTAAGACACTCTATAATGAAATCCGTCGGAAGGATAACCCCGAGGACAAATAAATAAGAACCCACCATATGGTAGAAGCCATAGCCACTCATAATAAAAAGGAATACTGGTGGAATGTTCCAGTAAAGACTTCAATAAAATGTAAGCACAACAGACCTGATATAATGATTTGGGATAGAGAAGAGAAACTGTGCACAGTTGTGGAAATTAGCTGCTTAGCGGATGTTAACATAGAGCTGAAGATCAGTGAAAAAGAAAACACCTATGCTGAACTATTGAGAAATCTGCAGTTACTCTATCCCGGTTACAAGTTCAGATTTATACCTGTAATTATTGGGACCCTGGGATATGTAACACACTGCCTAAATACCAATCTTGAAAAATTAGGCTTCTCAAAACCAGAAAGGAGAAAGATAATTCGAAGACTACAGATCCAATCCATCACTGGAACTGTAAAAATCTGTAAACCATTCCAGAAGTTTATCATTTAAATATATATATGAGTATGTCTAGATATGTAAGTATATGCATGAGAATACATACATAAAACATACAAATCTGCACATACATACATACATACATACATACATACATACATACATACATACATACATAAACACTCACACATGCACACATGTATCTGTCTGTATGTCAATCAGTCTCTCTGTGCACTGTGTACAGATCTAACGATTATGGAAGTCTATGTGTATAAATGAAGTGGTACCTTAATGGTCGATTGCGTAACTACGTATTTTGAAGATCCATTTCTTAACCACAGATTTACGAGTTCGATCCCACCACACAGCAGGCTTGGACAATGTCTTCTTCATGAATAGAACTTGGTAGAGAGAGAAACCGATCTTTCGGCAAAGTATAACAAGACGAAAAAAAAAACCGAAAATCTGGCGCTTTCGTATTAAAAATACCTTGTGTTGTATTTCACGAACAATCCATTCTTACTCTCATCATCAGAAATACTGTGAACGTGTAAATATCTTTTTGAAACCTGTCATCAACGACGCTATTATTTACAAAATGTAACAAAGTAGCAGTAGTAGCAAGTAGTAGTAGTAGTAGTAGTAGTAACAGAAGCAGAAACAACAGTAGTGGTGGCGGTGGCGGTGGCGATGGTAGTGGGGATGTGATGGTACGGGTGGGGATGGGGTGGAAGTAATATTGAACAGGTAAAAGAGTTCAGTACATGAGGTGAAATAATTAAATGTGAGAAAAATAAACGAAACTAAAAGAAAGGAGGAAAGAGAAAAAGAGAGAGAGAGTGAGAGAGTCGGAGGAGAAAGAAAAAGAAGAGAACGAAGCAAGTTTGGTGTCAGAGTGACCTGTATTTCAAGAAACGTTGCATGTGAAACGAGAGGAAATTTCTGTAGCTGAGAAGCAATGTTGTAAGAGTAAGAAGATATTGCATCATTGATGGCGTCGTTGGCGGTGGGAGCAGGTGAGGCGAAGTCAACAGACTAGAAATATAAGCAAAAACAAAATGGCCTCAACATAGCGCTACGTGTTCTGATTGGGTGTGTCATGGCTTTATTTAGTTGACTGGTGACACCGTGTTTCAAAACCAGGAATCGAAAACGAGGCGAAACGAACTAAATGTATGGCGAAACGAACTATAAATGTACAGAAATGTTATTGATTCCATAGAACGTTAGAAACTTCAAGAATGCAAAATAATTTTTTAATGGGCAATGTAGGTTCGAGTTCCACGAGCAGCTTTCAAAGGGTATTTGTAGAGTCACCATTACAGTTGCTGGAGATGGAGAGATGGGAACGGAGAAACGGAAGAAGCATTAAGGTTTGGTGAGGTAGCTTTAGGTAGAAGGTTTTTTTTTTATTTATGTAACTGACATCATGAAATTATTAATACGGGGAGATTTGGATGAAAAGGGACCTTATTAGATGGATTATAGTGGACACATACATACATACGTACATGCATACATACATGCATACATACATACACACACACGCATACTCAGACATGCAAACATACATACATACATACATATATACATACATGTAAAACTTTCCAAAAATTTAGCACATAAATACATATGCATGCATCTAAAACGTATCCATAAAACAAGCATACAAATCTGCGCATACACTAACACCAAATACTGCACACACACACACACACTTATGCACAAATACCTAGATGATGTTGATGAAAGTTCCAATGAAGGAGCCTTGAATCTATGTTAGAGTCCGACTCTTTCTCTATGGACAAGAAATACAGAAATAAAACTGATTGATAACATACATACATACATACATACATACACATGTATGCTAGAGAGGGAGAAGGAAAGGTAGACTGAGAAGGAGAGAGATAAACTGATAAGTAGAGAGATAGATAATTATATACGTAGGTAGGTAGGTAGGTAGGTAGCATCTAAACTAGAGTTGTTTAAGAGACAGAGACAGAGATAGGAGTGGAGACGAGGGAGAAGACAAAGAAAAAAGTGAGATAAAGAAGACAAACAAAGGTGGGAGAAGAGAAAGCATGAAACTCTGCTTGAATGTGACGTCATTATATTGCTGACAGAAGAGCTATGGTAATCCCTCACTCCAAATATACTTGTTGCAACCTGTAGAGAATCGACAGGCGTCCAATTATGTTGATCTGGAGAGAAGCCCAGCGTATTCAGACGGTATTCCTGCCAACCAGTCAGATTATATTTATTTAGTTAACTATTTATTCGTAATAATGTCGTCTGAAAATGATATGAAATAAGAAAAAGAAAATGAACTTTCATCATAATGACTCATAGAAACTGATGAGTAATTTCAGGCTTGTTGAAGTAAAATGGTTTGATCTATAAAACCTTGGATTCCACGGAGATGGATAGGATGCAAGCTCAGATCACGCTAGGTGTTTTGTGATGGCTCTGGGAAAGAATCTAAATTCCGTATTTGGCACGGGAATTCTTTTTCGTGAAGTGGGCCGCATGAGAAATGGTTCATCATCAGGTTGGCCGCACTACGAAAAAGTTCAAAGTAAGTCTTCAGTTAAGCGTTCCGTTCAGAAAGTCCCGCGAGTCGCGGTTTGCTCGTGACTGCACGATATTATCTTAATCTCCCCATCCATGCTACAGTAAAACATTAGTGTCACACGTGACAATAGATCAGCATTGTATCCAATCCATACGTTTGACTCATTTACCCGTGCGTCTGAAACTGGAGTTAATTGCTAGGTTTAAGAGTTCATTGTAGCGTATGGCGCCATCGGTGTATATTGTAGCTATGTGGAAAATTAAGGATTTATTGATACAATGATAATAATTGCTCTGAACTGCGAAGGTCCCTGATTAAGTAGGTCTACACTCCTCCCACACATGCACACACACATACATGCACACGCATGCGCACTCACATATCCATGAGTATATATGCACGTATATGTATGTATGTATGTATGTATATGTGTGAGTGAGTGAGTGAGTGTGTGTGTGTGTGTGTGTGTGTGTGTGTGTGTGTGTGTGTGTGTGTGTGTGTGTGTGTGTGTGTGTGTGTGTGTGTGTGTCCAGTAGATACGGTGTTTAAATCTCGTCTTCTATTTTAGATATATTTATAGATTCATATTATACAGATTGAAATCTTTGTGGAAAGGCTATGTGCCCAGGTAGTGTAAAGACCTTGAATTTTTCACTTGCAAAAAGCTGACGGTAGCTTCCGGGCCTTAATATGCCATACTGCTACCCTTTCAAGGCATATGTGGCATATAAAAAACAACAGAGAATGCAACACGACAACAAAGAGATTCAACGTTTTGAAGTTCTTTCTTTTCTCTCCAACTCCTTTGTATTCCTCTTCGTTTTCTCGTACTCAGCCCTATTCTACTTCTCTTTCTTCTAATCTTTTCTTTCTTAGCTCGCTTCATCTCCTCTTCTTAATCCTCCTTCGCAGTCCCTTCTCTAATTTATTCATTTATTGACTTATTTATATTTATTTATTGAACAGAATACTTTGCCTATGCGACTTGGTGTGTGCAGGATTTAGTCAGTGTCCGATATATCCTTTTAACTGACACCTGCAGCTGCCTTTAGCCTTTTAGCATTTAATCTGGCCACATCCGGCCAAAATATTCTGCCTGTTTTATGCTCATTCTGGCCAGATCTGGCCTCTCCCATCTACCTTGTAATGTCATTGTAAAAATAAACACTCACATCGTCAGACTCTCCAAGTCTTGAAATAAAGCATGATTAATTCAAAACAAAGTGAAAGAATGAACATTACATATATTTGACAAAGTAACCGGAATGCTAAAGCGTTAAAATTCTTCTCAATATTCTTTATGTTTTCGTTCGAATATCGGAACAATGAAGCAAGGGTTAATGAACTTCTAAGCTCTTAATAAAAGCTGATAAACCCACTACACTTTTATTATCGTGCAGTTTTCTTTGATGCCGCACTTCTCATTTTTACGAATGTCTGCATATCTATTTGTCAGTCTATGTGTGTATGAGCGTGTGTTTGTGTGTGTGTGTGTGTGTGTGTCTGTGTCTGTGCGTGTGTACGTGTATGTGGTGCATGTATGAACTCGTATATATTCACGCATATACAAAATTAATATAATTTACGCCACTCAAATATACACATTCACGCACTCACACACATACACACACACACATATACACACACACACAGAGGCACACACATATGCATCTGGTCACAGAGAACACGTGCTATCGGCAACGGAAGCTGGTCCCATGTAATATATGTCTAACTGACAAGACAACTTCATACAACTGTCAACAGGGACGAACAGATATTTGGAGAGGGGAGACGATGTTCATCGCTGACCTTAGCAATTTGGGAGCTGGAAACAATCGTGAGATGACCTTTGTTTTACGGGGGTAGGGGTGGCGGGGGAGGGGAAGGGAAACAATATAGAAATGAGAAATGACTTTGTTAAATATCTGTTTCACTCTTTGTAGCTGAAGGTAACAATGTTTCACTAGCTTATTATCTCACGCTGTCTCTTATTTGGTATTTCATATTTACATACTTCGACACACAGACAGACACAAATACACAAACACAGCTATACGTCTATACAACATCTATACAACACGTATGCACACGCATATAAACACATCATTCTCTCTCTCTCTCTCTCTCTCTCTCTCTCTCTCTCTCCCACACACACACACACGGACACACACAAATCTCATTCATACATATACGCGCAAAAACACTAGGAACAT
>NC_068993.1:53705709-53707942 GCF_001194135.2 Octopus bimaculoides
ACATACATACATACATACATACAAACATGCTTACATACATACCTGCATGCATGCATACACACACACACACACACACACACACACACAGTTTACTGTTCCTTTAAGGTATGATCAAATATTCCATCCCGTGAGAGATAAAAGTCATTTAATGTACGCCGTATAAAGATATAAAGATGAGAGCTACTAACAGTTTCTTGCTGTGGAGACACGGTACATTGTAAAGCCCCGTCTCGCCTCGTGTCTCCACAGCAAGAGATTATTAGCAGCTCTCTGTTTCATGATGTATATGTGTGCGTGTATTTATGTTTGTATGTGTGTATACCTGTATATATATATATGTGTGTGTGTGTGTGTGTGTGTGTGTGTGTGTGTGTGTGTGTGTACACACACACGCACGCACACACACGCACGTACACACACACACAGTGATAAAGTTAAAGTCTTTTTTTTTGTAAAAGCCTAGCCACAGTGAAATTTTCATGGTGGGTTAAACCAAGATATTTCTATCCCTGTTTCTATCCCCTTTCTCTCCAAGCCTAGAAACGTGGCTTGTCAATGTATTCAATCTTCTCTGGGATACCGCTGTTAGACAGAACCTCATTACATAAAGTAACACATAAACTTTGCTTGCTTGCTGAGAATGTTTGCTTAATAACATAAAATGTTACTAAGTGTTTTGGTGATGTTTTTCGAGGGTTTGGTTATTTAATGATGTAACATAGTGTTTTATGTGGTTTACGAAATGAGTGATACAATTTCTTTCCTGCTAGTTTCTTTTTAACGCAAATCTTAATATGATTTGTTGCGTCATTAAGATTAAGTATTGCATTAAAGAAACTAACAGTGGTACTTCTATGGTGTGAGAAGGACAGTAATCTTTCAACAAGATGTCTATGCTTTATTTTCATGTGTTTCTTACATGCAAGTCGAATTTATTAAGTAAAAAACTGTCATCTCGATATAACCCACCTCGGTCGCGGAAAAACTTGAGCATAGTTTCAACGACAGCACGGATCGACTTTCATTTAAACAAATGTATTTCGTATCAGACTTCAACAACAAATCCATCATCTTACTCATAAAACCACTTAGGAGCGAGAAAAAATAGAAGAAAAATTAGTGGTAAGGTGCGTAGTATGGCTTATGATGTGTTGGTGCATACATGTATACGTGTACAAATGAGTTTTATTAGGTTTAAACTCGTGTTTAATGTTATTGCAGTGTTTTGTGATGTGTAGTTTGTTGTGTAATGTAGTGTGTGTGGCATGGAGCAGTTTGTGTTGTAGTGCAATGTGTGGTCAGGATGTAGTATGTGGTAGGGTGTATTATGTGATGTAGGTATTACGTGGAGCGTAACGTGGCGTAGTGTGTGATGTAGTTAGTGGTGCAGATTGTGGTGTGTGGTGTGGAGACGGTACAGTGTGTGTTGTAGTGGTTTGGTGAATTTCTCTGTTGATTACGACGACGGAACAGCCTGGTCATGAAATTAACGCACAAATGGCTGAGTACTCCTCAGACAAATATACCCTTAATTATAGTTCCCAGTGAGATTCAGCGTGACACCAAATGTGACAAGGCTGACCCTTTTGAATTACTGGTACTACGCAATTTTGCCAGCTGAGTGGACAGGAGTAAGGAATCAATGCGAACTCACGGACACAATTCGCCGCTAGGAATAGAATTCACGGACGCAATGTGCCACTGGGAATCGAATTTACGGATACAATGAGTCGCTGGGAATAGAATTCACGGACACAATGTGCCGCCGGCAATAGAATTCACGGACTCACTGCGCCGCTGAGAATAGAATTCATGGACACAGTGCCCCGCTGGGAATCGAACCTAGGACCTTATGATCGTGAGCCGAAAACCCTAACCACTAAACCACGCGCCTTCGCGAATAACTGGTGTAGTATAATAGTATGAAGTGTGTGGCATGCTGTAGTGTTTGGGGTGGGTGGGTGTATTGTAGTGTGTGAGGTGTAGTGGACTGGAGTGGTAGGTAACTGGTATAGTCTGGAGTGTGGGGTGTAGTGTGTGGAGTGCTGCAGAGTGTAGGGGTGGAATGGAGTGTTTGTTGGTGGGGGTGTAGTGTGTGCTGATCTTGAGGCATGTTGAAAGTATATATTATGGCTTATGTTTTCTCTAGAGATTACTATGTACTGGGATGTAGACATAAAGACGGATAGGCTACGAGAGAGAGAGAGAGAGAGAGAGAGAGAGAGAGAGAGAG
>NC_068993.1:53708101-53708643 GCF_001194135.2 Octopus bimaculoides
AGAAAGAAAGAAAGAAAGAAAGAAAGAAAGAAAGAAAGAAAGAAAGAAAGAAAGAAAGAAAGAAAGAAGGATGGAGTCTGTGGAAGTGAGAGAAGCAGAGATGCGAAGAGAAGGCAGGAAGAATGAATGGAAAATTGGGGAAAAAATAAGGAATGCAACAAGAGAGAGAAAGAGAGGAGAGAGCGCGGGAAAGAGAGAGAAGGGAGAGAGCGCGGGAAAGAAAGGGCGAAAGAGAGAGAGAGAGACTATGTGTATGTTTATGGCGTCTGTGAATGTTTGTGCATTACGTTTTATAGTTAGTGCGTGTGTCTGTGTGTTTGAGTCCCTTTACAAGGTCCAGAGATATAAACACTATTATTAAGGTCATCATTGCTGGAATTCTACTCTAAAAGCACTTAAAAGATGGCGACATTATCATCAAGTGCAGACTGGGTATACACAAGTACATCATATAAGGCTGTATAAAAGTAGAGACTGGGTATAGACAAGCAAGTTGAGATTGAATACACAAATGTACAGCCCATATATATATATATATATAT
>NC_068993.1:53709169-53711901 GCF_001194135.2 Octopus bimaculoides
ACATACATATATATATATATATATATGGAGGACTGGATTGTTATTACTTAACCTCAGATCAGCCCTGATCGAGTAGACTTACGAAAAGCGTTCCTTTCACTGTTTCCGCTATGCTGTGTACGTGCGCACGCACATAGGCATTTCACAACGAGCGCCTAAAGGATAAAATATATAAAACTAACGTGTGTATAACAATTCACGTGCGCTGCCTAAACTAATGTTCTAATTAGTAATTATTCTTATACAATCAGTGCACTTATCCTTTGCTCAGAGACAGAAAGTACTGCACAAGATGTTTGCGAGCATTAAGTGCAAAAAATTAGAGGGGAGAGCTGTGATTTTCTTGTATTCTTTACAGACTTCATTAATCAATATATCCTTATATATAAATACATATATACACACGCACAGCGCGCGCACACACACACACGCGCACACATACATGCTAAATGTTTGCTCCATTTTCACCGTTGATTTCCGTTTCCTTGTGCTTCCTCGTTGTCAATGCCACTTCTGACCTTCCGTCCATGACATCTCAGTAAAATGTGAAAGTTGTAAATTTACTGTGCGCTTCCAAATGGTCAGGTCTGTACACGTCGCCACTCTTCTATCGCCATAAGACTTTCGGTAGACGAAATGTCAAATGAGGTCAACATAAAGACACTTCTGTACGTCATTGGATTATTACGATAAACGTTGGTGCAACTCCAGCGCCACCACTCTCTGAGTTTCTGTGATTAGTATCCAGTGACAGGCCGAAGCGAGATGACAAAAAATCACATGTGATGACAATCCATCTGAATGGAGGGACGCAAAAAAGAAAAAAAATGCCTGCTTAGTGCCAGGGCGCATAGTAAAACCGGCGGGGAAGAGCGCCCCCTAGCTGTTGTTAAAGTATCCTTCTAGGAGAGGAATACACTGACGTAAAACATACATACAGACATTTGTGTGTTATTGAGTGCACACGCGCGTGTGCGTGCGTGCGAGTATTATATATATATATGCATGTATGCATGTATGTATATATGGATGGGCGGATGAGTGCATGGATGTATGGAGGGATGGATGGATGTAATCAAAATTAGAAACAATAAACAAGGGAAAACAAGAAAGGTCAAAAGGATGTCTACAATGAATATATCAAATTCAAAGAACGTTTAAAATGGACAAAAATGAGGGAGTGCGACGTTTCGATCATGGCTCTTCGTCAGAAAGAGAAAAAGACACAAGGAGAGGAGAACGAATAGTGCTATGTTCGGGTGAAACGTCGAACAGCTGCTGCGCTTATGGCGCCTATGGAAGTTGCATACTTGTCTCCAGAAAAGAAAAAATAATCTAATCTTCTTTTCTTCAAAAGCCTATCAAATCCGAGGAATTGTGATTCTTGAAATTAACTCCCCTTCCCATTCAGAGTCAGTTGCAATCTCCACTAGGCATTTGGTTATCTACACTTGAAGTGAACATAATTTCACTAAATCCAGAATTCGTCCTGTCTATTATTTAACACCATACTAGCTTCATTCGTGTCTGATGTTCGGATTCATGCCATTGGCCCGTCACGCTGAGTTGTTTCTCACATCTGATTTTCAGCTTGCTTCCCAACAACATAGCTTTACTCAAGAAACAGGAAGAAAGAGCGAGAGAAAATTGGAGCGAAAGAGTACAGCAGGGTTCACCACCACCCCCTGCCGGAGCCTCGTGGAGCTTTAGGTATTTTCGCTCAATAAACACTTACAAGGCCCGGTCTCAGAATCGAAACCACAATCCTACAACCGCGAGTCCGCTGCACTAACCACTGGGCCATTGCGCCTCCACAACATACTTACATACATTACGCCTCCACTGTGTGTCTATTACATACATACATACATACATACATACATACATACATACATACATAATACTTACATACGTCCGTACGTACATGCATACATATGTGATGTTGATAAGCCGCAAAAAGGCGGTATATATATATACATATGTATAGGTGCGTGTGTGTATGTAACAATGTATATGTGTATATGATTGTGTCTGTGTGTGCATTTATAGGTCTATGAACGTCAAAGTCCCAATATCTTATGATATAAGAGTCAATTAAAACCGTATAAAGTTATATTAAACTATTCTTTTTCTATCTGTACAATATAGATAATGTTATTTCCATTCAATGTAGATATGTATAATGATAGGGCAATGGATTAATCATCGTTTCATAACTTCAATCGCAGCAGGCGTCCAAGCATGCAAGGAAACCGAGAAGAGGCGTACACTTCCGGTTTGTAGATTGTATGATCAGCTTCTCTTGCCAGGTGTTGATGTTGCTGAACCCCACAAATCGATTTAGGATGAAAGTTATTCCAGCCGTAACAAACCAGGATTTCTTTTTCAACAGCAACAGTGCGGTAGGGCCCAAAATTATCAAATACATTCCTTTTTTTTATTATCTCAAATAATTTTTCTTTTCTTTTTTTTTTTTAGATTATAAAATAAAGAAAAGGAAAGCTCTAGAAATCGTTTGTAGTGTTGCGATTACTCTCAGCCATCACTTCTTCCACTCCCCTTCTCCTTTTCTCTTTCTTCCTCTCTTCTTCCCCCCCTTCTCCTCCTTATCATCATCGTCATAATCATAATCATCATCATCATCATCATCATCATCGTTATCTTCGTGATATTACCATAGAAGCGGACGAAGTAAGTTACAGTATTTAGTTTTGTAACTTTATGATTTCAAA
>NC_068993.1:53712146-53713108 GCF_001194135.2 Octopus bimaculoides
AAGTATGTATGTATGTGTGTAAAATTAAGCAAAGAGATCCAGCCAAAGAAATAGGTCACTGAAATGCAAAAAGAACACAAATCTCCCTTCATCTGCCATTACCTAAAGTACATGGCAATTTCGACACGTTTAACATTGGGATTGCTAGCTTAAATCTGCTTTTTTTTTCTTTTTCTTTTGAAAAGTTCTTCTGGGAATGGTGTACTGAAAACAGAACGATAACAATAGGTTGGAAAAATGAAAAGTAAAACAATATGTTTAAGGAATCACGAAACAAGACGACATGTATACGAAAATGTACGATGAACTGTGTACAACAAATATTTAAGACTATCAAATTAACAAGAAGATCGTGGAAAACAATTAGCATTTTTTTGCTTGAGGCAAACATGAGAAGGGACAAAATAAATAATGGATGCTTTATTTTTACTTTGCCAGTAAAGGCAAAGTAAAAATAAAGTAGAACAGAAAATCAGACTGAGGTCAAAGCGCTTACAGGTAACAAAGAGGGAAAATAAAAGTTTATAGTTCACATAGTGGCTATTGAACGATAAGACAGACAGACAGACATACACACAGACATACACTCATATATATGTGTGTTTATACATACAAATCCATGTATGTAAATTTGTGTGTACGTATCAAATGTATACTCTATTTACACAATATACAGTTATATATACATAGTCACATATATATACCGACCCAACTTCATTAATATTCACAGACATATATGCCATTTGATACTCTGATTTTTCTATTAGATCTACACCGCAGGGTGTACACATACGCATACATACGTACATACATATATACATACAAACATACATGTATACATACATACGTATGTATACATGTATATGCATATGTATATACACATGTGCAAATATATATAACATGTATGTATGCGTATATAAACATATATTTATGTATGAGTGTATATATATATATATATATAT
>NC_068993.1:53714755-53715291 GCF_001194135.2 Octopus bimaculoides
ATATATATATATATATATATATATATATATATACTAGATGATGTACCCGGTAATTCCCGGGAAAGCTTGGTTCCGTTCTCATAATTGTTTCGCTAATCCAGTAAAAACAATACAAAATATGTAGCCCTTAAAACGGTTTTTGTGCATTTACAGAGAACAGCCAACTGTCTTACACAGGATCTTGTTTGTAGGAATTCCCAATAAGTTATGAATACCCAAGTTGTGAAGTCAGTTATGAAATTAGTTACCCAAAAGTGCTTTAATGCGTTCCCAGTGTATATAGAACTTAGGAAAAATGCTAATAAGGTATATATACTAAAATTGTGAAGCCTGTTACGTAATAACAGGCTAATCAGATATGAGATAATAACAATTCCAAGTAAATAACTCTTAAAAGGGGTTTTGTACGTTCCTAGAGAATATTACCCTCAGCAGCGCTAGTGTTGGTATATTCGTGAATAAGTCCCTAACCGAAATAAGTGGATCTATTGTTTAAGAAAATACTATTTACTTGTTTAAGGGTCGTACTGGATAAA
>NC_068993.1:53715301-53715694 GCF_001194135.2 Octopus bimaculoides
TAAGTCCCTAACCGAAATAAGTGGATCTATTGTTTAAGAAAATACTATTTACTTGTTTAAGGGTCGTACTGGATAAATTGCGAAAATAACTCTTACAGTTCAAATACTAAGAAATAAGCATAATCAATTTGATTTATACCAAATAATTTAGGAAAATGAGTGGGTCATTTCCATTGGTTATATATAAGGATCCCTTCCAGGCCCCCTATAATCGATGTTTTTCAACAATCTAAGTATGCCATGAGATTTCCAGACATGAGTTTTACTCGCGTGTCAAGTTTCATCAAAATCGATAAAACGATGTAGGAGGAGTTAGCTAACAACTCCACAAAAACTCCCACAGACAGAATTTCCCACATATGTAGTATATATATATATATATATATATATATA
>NC_068993.1:53716199-53718344 GCF_001194135.2 Octopus bimaculoides
GGCTCATAATATATATATATATATATATATATATATATATGTTTGTGCTTAAGAGGAAGAAAGCAATTCTAAAATTCAACGCAGTATAATTGAAATAGAGAAGATGCAATATCGTCTTCCCAGCTATCTTCCCCAGACATGAAAGATTCATGTTAAGATTATTTCGGGTATTTGCATTCAATTAGGACATGCATTGAATGCCTTGCATTCAAGCAGGAAACGATGCTAATATCTTTCTATCTATCTATCTATCTATCTATCTATCTATCTATCTATCTATCTGTATATATCTACCATCTATCTATCTATTCTATTTGTCTATCTGTCTGTCTATTTGTTTGTATGCCTATTTTACGTACGTATTCTTTCTGTCTTTTCTTTATATCTTTCTTTCTTTCTTGTGTATCTACGTCCCCGTAACGTAGCGGTTCGGCAAAAAAAGGATGGTAAAATAAGTGCTAGGCTTTTAAAAAGAAAAGTGCTTGGGTCGATTCATTCGCCAAGAAATTCAGCAAGGCGGTGCCCCAGTATGACCACAGTCTAATGACTGTAACAAGTAAAAATAAAAAGATAGTATCATATAATATTGGCCTCCATTTGCGATATTAAAAAATATCTCCACAACCAGCTACCAAATCAGCAAACATGTAAATGCTATCCCCCGTCACATGTATAAGAGTGGGGGTGCTGAAAGGTCCATGGCTGTGGGAAAATAAAATACAGGAGGATCAATTAATTATGATTTAATTCAACATATTCCACCCCCTTGGGTTCACACACTCATTGCAGCGGAAGGCTGGGTCTTTTTCGGGTCTTTCGTGATACCATTAAAGCAGGGAACTTTCCGGCTCCCCTTCGTATTTATTTATCATGTTGCGGCACCGAAAGCTACCTTTGCTGTTATGTGTTTTTAAGCAACTGTTCGCCTTTCATTGAGTAGACATACTGTTTTATCAGGCACACTTTATTTAAGACTGCAGTATCTAATTTTTAAGGCAATGAGGTAAATTTATTATTTCTAGCAAGTTGAGGCCTTCGTATAAAGTATTATTACTTCGCAATAGCTTGTGTGTATTTATTTCTATCATGCCTGTAACTGTATTCGGTCTGTTTGGTTAAATAGTTTTGTATTTGGCACAGAGTAATGAAAGAATTGCAGCAGAGGTGGGACCGTCTCGACCAACCAGTTTAGATAGATGTATATTAACATAATTTCATTCATAAGTCATGTAAAGTGAGAGGCGAAGGAGGAGGGGGAGGAGGAGGAGCGGGAGGAGGAGGAGGGAAAGGGGGAGAAGGGTAGGGAAAGTACACACGTGTAAATCTTGTACTATCATAACTTATAACACTGTCTTTCTCTAACACACACTCGCGCGCGCGAGTGAACACGCTTCATGACGTGTACATGGCGGTTAAGAACTTGTGCGTAAGATCGACTGTCGTGCCTGTCTATACTTACATATACACACAAATATATATGTACACACACACATGAATGTGTGTATGTGTGTGTGTCTCTGTGTATTATATATATATATATATATATATATACAGTAATCTCTCGGTATATCTTGGTTCACCTATCACGGTTTATTATTTAAGGTTGTGTCGATTCCTGTTTGGTGTTGTTTTGCATTTATAATAAAATAAATATATACAAATTATAAAAATAAAATAAAAAAATATACAGTACAGTACTGTTTTTACTTCGCGGGTTTTCACCTATCGGATTTTCACCACATGTGTGTGTGTACGTGCACATGTACTCTCATATATGCGTGATCATGCTCATGTTCGTGTCAGTGTGTGTGTGTGTGTGTGTGTACTGTGCTTATCTTAGATTTAAAATGTGCATCTCTGCGTGGTGTATCAGGTAACTATCTGACTAAGAAGAGTTGATGACAAAATGGACATCCGGCTGCAAAACACTGCCTCAGAAAAACACTTGAAATCCATATCTACTTGGAAAGGCGGTCGTAAAATTGAGATGATGATGATGTATCCTATCCACAATATATGCGTATATATTATAAAGATATTTGTACACATACATACATATACATACACATATATGTGTGTGTGTATGTGTTTACGTATATATGTATACGCTTATACGCTTATATATATATATATATATATATATAT
>NC_068993.1:53718942-53720270 GCF_001194135.2 Octopus bimaculoides
GGAGAATTGCCAGCGACAATAGCACTAGCTTATTTCTCCGACGAGCCGCCGTTGTTCCTATTTTGCAGAGGAAATCGGTGGTATGGCATCCTAGAATACCTGCCGTTCCGAAGGCGACCGGTACAAACAGATAGCAGCCAGCCAGGTCCCCTGTATTTATTGATTTTTCTCTCCTCCGCGTTAAGAGCGGGCGACACCAGCGTTTGCAAATGATGCTACGAAGATAGATGCGAATAGAACCAGACACTATATTGAAGGACTTCAGACAAATATCATACCTCCTCATCGATATGACTGTCCCAATCGACATAAATGTATCTGTCAAGACCTAGCAAAAACTGAGCAAGTATAGAGATCTTGAAATAGAAATTGGCAAAATGTGGAACATCAGTACCTGTTGTCATAGGTACCCTGGGAAGGATAGCAAAAGGGGCCGATTGCTACTTAGCTCAGATACCAGGAAATCCAAAAATGGAAGAAATTTAAAAAGATAGTGCTCATGGGAACTGCCCATATCCTACGTAAAGTACTATCTATGTAATCCCAAATTTTAAAACAAACTTATAATTTTCTTGTGTTTTCTTTGGCATTGTCTAGAACAATACATTGTGCAAAACCAAATATATGACACCCTAGTCATAACACCAGCTTGAACTTCTAACTTGTCTCTTGAGTTCTCTGAATGAGACTTGGAGTCAACTTGTACAAATACAAAGCAAAAGTCAAACATATAATAATAATAATAATAATAATAATAATAATAATAATAATAATAATAATAATAATAATAACAACAACAACAACAACAACAACAAAAACTAATCCTAGGATGGAATTTATAAACATTTAATGCATCGCTACGGGCGTTTCCACAAAATCACGTGACTCCTAAGATCATAGTCCGTATTTCTGGAATGATAACAGAGTAGTCCTACAATATATCGGTACAACTTGAATCAACCCCGGAAAACTGACTCCCTAGTCAGCATTATTAGACGATGACCGGCATATGAAACAATGATACCGTGTGGCTTATGCTGAAATTTGTTTTATGACTTATTAATAATATTCCCATCTTTTCTAAAAGCCTGGGTATTTTTACCGAGTGTATAATGTATTGTTTTATCTGTGTTGGTGAATTTGTTCTTGCACCGTTCTATAACTTGGCCTACAAACATTACTGAACATCACTTATTAACTTTTGTTTAAATTGTTTTCCTTATTTATAGCTATTTTAGTGAATGAAAATTTACCACAAGGCGCCAAAATATAAAATTAGCCCTCGTCCCGCAAAAGGATTTTTTTTTTTTGAAAAAGGAGATTAAACT
>NC_068993.1:53722599-53724002 GCF_001194135.2 Octopus bimaculoides
ATATATATATATATATACACGCATATATGTATGTATATGTATATTATATACGGACACACATGTGTACGTATGTATGTGCATATGCGCGTATATTGACAGATATGCATGTGTCTACATGTGTGTTTGTGCATGAGTGTGTGTGTGCGTCCGTGTGAGCGTGGGCGTGTGAGATTCATTGTCGTTTATCCCCAATTCAACTTTGATCGATCAACCGAACTTATGATTTTAAATAACGGCTTTCCAGCAAAGACCATCTGGTTTTGGGAGTTCAAGGTTTCCTGAATACATTATCTAATACTTGCTCCCTTGTCTAAAACAGCCCCTGTGATTTGACAAAGAGAGAGAGAGAGAGAGAGAGAGAGAGAGATTTGACTGCTATTTCTAGCGAGTCGAAGCAACTCGCGCAGACTTCGTCGTTACTTCGTGTTCGTGTGAACGTATTTGTGTACGTAGCTTCGTGTGAGAGTTTTTAAGTTTACATATACTATATGTGACGAAGTACGAACACTTATTGTCAGTCAGCCTCTTGTATGTCTATCTATCTATCTATCTATCTATCTATCTATCTATCTATCTATCTATCTATCTACCTATCTCCCTTTTTCCGCCCATTAATATATCTCTGTATGACTATTTAACGGTTTGTATTACTATCGATATGTCTATTTTGCCGATCGTTACGGTATATCGAAGGACGTTGTATATACACACACATGGGCTCTGGGCAATCTTTCGATATTGGTACACGGCATCATTCACCCACGCAATCATCCTCTTCTTATGACATAAAGAAGCTAGGCTGCAAAAGAGGGTGAATGACGTCGTCTCCTCACACATACACTCTGTAGATCGATACCGAAGGAACCTCAATCTATGGATTTTTGTGGTTAAGAAGTTCGGTTCGCGACACTTGCCCAACGACTAGTGTTTTCTAATATAACATGGGGCTAACCAACGGCGAATTTGATCCATAAAAACTCAGGAAGTCATTCGTGTCTACTCCATCGATGTCAATATCTACCTACCTGCTTATCTATCTATCTATCTATCTATCTAACTGCATACATCTTTGTGTCCTACTTACATACATATATACATAAACGCGCGCGCGTGTGTGTGCATGTGTGCATATATATATATATATATATATATATATATATATATATAAAATATACGCATAAACTGTAGATATATATATATGTATATATATATATAGTTTATGTGTATATTTTATGTATCTCTAATTATACATATATGTGTATGTATGTATGTATGTATGTATGTATGTATGTATGTATGTATGTATGTATGTATGCATGTATGTAGGCATGTATGTATGTATGTATAAAAGATTTTCTGAATTCTAATTATTAAACTATGTTCAATAGGGTGAGCAGATATAT
>NC_068993.1:53725325-53727932 GCF_001194135.2 Octopus bimaculoides
AGTTCGAATCCCGGACCGGGCTGCGAGTTGTGTTCTTGAGCAAGACACTTTATTTCACGTTGCTCCAGTTCACTCAGCTGTAGAAATGATTTGCAACGTCACTGGTGCCAAGCTTTTGCCGGGCGACTGCTGGCCTTCCATACAACCTTGCCCGGACTTGTGCCTCGGAAGGTAACTCCCATGGTCATTCGTGCATTTGTATGTGTTTGTGCGTGTGTGCGAGCTTGTGTGCGTGTTTGAATCCGTGTGTTAATGTTTACGTCTGGTTGCTTCTGCTGCTTCATTTCATGTCTCGTAAACTAGCGGTTCGACACATCGTATCCGATGAAATAAATAACAGGCTAGAAAGAATTTCGGGTAGATAAGTAAACACTAAAAAAAATTTAAAGGCCATAAAGACTAAACAGATACGAATATATGGTGTGCATGTATGTATGTGTGTATGTATGTATGTATGCATGCATGTATGCATACATACATGCATACATATATGTATGTATGCATGTATGTATATATATTTATATATATATATATATATATATATATATATATATATATATATATATGTGTGTGTGTGTGTGTGTGTGTGTGTGTGTATGCATATATACATATATGTGTCTCTGCATATATATATATATGTATATATAAACATATATATATGTATGTGTGTGTGTGTGTATGTCTGTTTGTGTATGTGTATTACAGTTATTATATATATTATATATGACAATATATGAATAGAGATATCAGTGTGTGTAGACGGGTATCGGCGTGCGTACACGTGTTGTACGTGGGACAGTGTGACGAAGCGATAGACGGTGATCAATATTATAGAATGATACATATATTTTCTAAAAGTATTGAAAGTACAACATGAAATACGAAATGCAGAATGAATTCGATATTTAACAATTTCCTTTCTTCGTTGTGCCTTTTTTTCAATATTGTATCGATATCTACCAATATCTTCTTGATATTCGCCAATACTTTTATGCCTATTTAACAATATTTCTTTGATATTTGATATTTTGCTAGCATATAAAAATATGATATTTAGAAGCTATACCCATTGTTAACTTCCAAACAAACTCGTTTAAAAACACTTCCCCTATTTCTGTGCCTGCCTTTGTCTGTCTATCTGTTTGACTGTCCCATAATCCATCAATCTATCTATTTTTCTGCTCGTCTTTTTGTCCATCGATCTATCTGTTCAACCATCTCTCTCCTCATTTATCAGTCCATACATTTGTCCACCTGTCATGTTCAACTGCCCATTAATTTAATTATCTATCTGAGCATCTTTCTACGTCTCGATCTATCTCTAACTAACCTGTTATTTGTCATCACACCCGTCTGTCTTTCTGTCTATAAGTATACCTGACTACTTGTTTGTCCACCTGTCTATACACCTGCTTCTCCACCTGTCCTTTTATCTATCTATCTATCTATCTATCTATCTATCTATCTATCTATCTATCTATCTATTGCCTATACCCGTTTGTCCAATCCTTTATCTACCTTATTTTTTTCTTTCTCTCTGCTTACCTGTCTGTCTTTTTCTTTACATGAATAATCGTTTCTTCTCTTGTCTCAATGTTGGTCTGTCCACCTATATATCTACCTGTCTATCAGGCGGTTCACTAACTACGTATGCCCACTGATAGTGAGTTTATCTACCTACCTGTCTGTGTAACTCTAAGTCCATCTGTCTATTTGCTTGTGTGTCTGCTTCTGATTATTACCTGTCTCGCTGTCTATCTGTCCATTTTCTACCTTTCTGTCTATCTTTCAACTTGTCTGTTTATCTTTCATATGTAGTCCTATTAAACTATTGTAATGAGTTATCAGCCCTATTTAAGAATGGCCCAAGGGTAGGAGAACCCATTGATGTGCACCCTTATGTAAATTACTCATCTCACTCTCAGTTATATTCAGCTGAGAAAAAAAAGGAGTTGTAGTGCGCATGCATTTCCACAAAGTGATAGCAACGTAATGAAAGTAATACCGGCTGAGAATTTAAATGCAAAACTTGGAGAAGAATCGTTTATATGTCCCTGATTTAAATAGGAATAAGGACTTTCACGCAATCCTTCGATATTGTCATTCATCTATAGAACCGTCCCTCATGACAGATAAAGAGATTTGACTGAAAAAGAGGGTGGATGACGTCGTCTCCTCACAATGAAATTCTGTAGACCAATATCGAAAGAACGCCGACGTGAGTAATATAATTGGGGTACTTACAACACGAACAGTTAGTTTAAGATATCGAAATAACTTGGTTGATAATTATAATGGCAAGTTCTAATATGACCCCGTACTATATATATATAATTTGACCCTTAAAACATTTAGCCTTGTGACCTCTAACTAATGTTGCCCAGCAGAAAGGTGAGTAGGCGCAACGGTATTTGACATTACCTGAATAAACTTTCAACATCGTCCTACAGTGGACTTCGACTGCTGCTTCTATTCTTGGCACAAATAAAAAGCATGTGTGTTGCTTGCTGGTCCGACGCTCGAACGCTTACTGTCCCGAAGAACACACACACACACACACACACACACACACACACACACACACACACACACACACACACACACACA
>NC_068993.1:53728096-53728579 GCF_001194135.2 Octopus bimaculoides
TGTGTGTGTGTGTGTGTGTGTGTTGATATACATGTGGAGAAAATACCAGACACATCCTGACAGACATCCCGACCGTTGGATATAAATATATTAATATAATATATGACACATATGTACTTACTGACTTACACATTTATATTTATATAATTACATGATAAATATATACTTAGACACGAATACATATATATTAATACACATACGTGTGTATGTGTGTATATATATGTGTAAATTTGTATGTATATATACATACGCACTTAAAAGAACACGCACCCATATTATAAGTTAACCTACAAACACAAATACATCTAAATATATGCGCATATTGTGGAACTCATGTGCACCCTTATGTGTGCGATGTATGTTTATATATATCTTGGAAATGTATCCCGACGCACGTGTTTATGTGTTAGACTTAACAGAATTTAAAGACGCGAGTGTGCATATATATATATATATATATATATATATATATATATATATATA
>NC_068993.1:53729657-53730387 GCF_001194135.2 Octopus bimaculoides
TAATATAAATAATTTGAGTGTGTATATATATATATATATATATATATATGTGTGTGTGTGTGTGTGTGTGTATATATATATATATGCGTGTGTATGTATATATATATATGTGTGTATATATGTATATTTGTGAGTGTTAACTATATTTGTATGTGCATATGTGTGCTTGTCAATATATGTATTTGTCAATGTGTATGCGTGTCTATGTGTGTGTGTGTGTGTGTGTGTGTTGTGTATATGTGTGTGTGTATATATCTACGTGTGGGAGAGAGAGAGAGAGAGAGAGAGCGTGTGAATCAGACAGAGCGAGAGACAGAGAGAGAGAGAGACGGAGTTTCTCTACTGTTAGACTTTTATACCACACTGCTGCTACTTTTCTTCTTTCTAACTTTCGGCTGTTGCTAACTTGCCATATCAGTCACTCATTTACACACACACACACGCACACACACACGCGCACGCACACACACACACACACGCATGTACAATCACACGCGCACACACACGCACATCCACAGATACACCCACCTATAATCACACACGTCAAGACACACTCATACACTCATACACACACAAACTCACACACACGCATATACACGCGCCTGCGCATCCACGCATCATAACGAATACACAAAAACGTTCACATACATTAAGCAAATGATAGTGTGTAATCACACACACACACACTTAAGCCGTATTGACATTCACAAAACAAGAGGTTAATTTCTTG
>NC_068993.1:53731397-53734254 GCF_001194135.2 Octopus bimaculoides
GCTGGCAGAACCGTTAGCATGCTAGGCGAAATGCTTAGTGGTATTTCGCCTGCCGCTACACTTTGAGTTCAAATTCCACCGAGGGGTCGACTTTGCCTTTCATCTTTTCGGCGTCGATAAATTAAGTACCAGTCGAGTATATATAATTTTACATTTTACATTAACACACAGAGTATAAATAAAAGAATGCGTAACTCGTAATATAAAACTGTAACAAAAATATTTGATTTGCGATAAACAAATATACAATATATGTCAAACAGAAAAAGAAACCTGATTTAGTAATTGTTTAAAAGTACAGTTAAAATATTCTCTTGAAAACAAAGTCAAGCTAACCTATTAAAATAATACATAATATTTTCTTATATCTTCTCCGGATACGATCGTGTTTATAACGGTCAGGCCTTCACAAAAATATATGAACATGTGATGCTTCATTAGCTGGGTAACAGACAAAAATGTACAAAAAGTTTGCTGTTTGTATAAGCGCGATCTAGACCGCCGGCGATACGTACAAAAGGCTGAATGATCATTTTAAGTATTTTCTGTATCTTTTTCAGACAACATATATACATAGAAAGGCACAATGAAAGTGTTTTACGGCATATCATATGCCAACACGTGTTTCTGTTATGGAAGCGCTTTAGGATCCACTGATGCAATAATAAACTCTGGAATTTAATGTGAAATTCTTTGATACGAACTAATCGAATTGGCGAACGACTTTAGTTGTTTGATCTGCACGGTTCCTAATGATTCCTACTGGTCGATATAGTTAGCCAAGTTTGAGTTATAACAGAGAGCATATTATGTGTATACCCAGATTTTGTAATCCCAAACGTTTTGTGAATTTTAGAATTGGTATATTATATATGTGTATATATATGTATGTATATATATGTATGTATATATATATATGTGTGTGTGTGTGTGTGTGTGTGTGTACCACAGGCTTCTTCCAGTTTCTATCTACCAAATCCATTCATAAGACTTTGGATGGTCCGAAGCTATTGTGCCACGGAGTGGGATTGAACTCGGAACCATGTGGTTGGGAACCAAACTTCTTGTCACACAGCCATGTCTACGCATTATCTTGTAGCTTCAAAATTTTGATGATGTGATTGCATATTTTTTAAAATGACATTGTAGGGTAGGTGTGAGAGGTCTGATCCGCCCGGTTTGAACATAGAGCAGACAGAAAATTTGGCCCAGGTACGGCTCGTTTAGATGTTAAAAGGGTTAAGCCCGTGGCAGCCATCTCAAGATGTGTGCTAGACGGAAGTGTCTCATATGTGTCGTTCGTGTCTAGGTGTGTGGATGAAGGTTGCGCTTAGTCTGCCGTCACTGCATATATGCATCTGTGCGGAAGTGCTGCCTGATTCGCATCTAGGCGTGGGTTGTCGACGGTCGTGTTTACTGAACGTTTAGACGTGTGTGACTGACATTATTCATAAATCTTCTTCTATTACACAGCAGTGTTTAAGTGTGTGCATAGATAACACGATAAAAACCCAAATGACTACATGAATGAAGAATTAACGGAGTACAAATCCATATTCGCTTACTAATTACATCGACTTACTGAATGACTGCTGCTGCTTCTACAACAACAACTACTACTACTACTATTGCTGCTGCTGCTGCTACTGCTATTGCTGCCGCCGCAGCTGCTTAGCTGGCCGAAACTTCGAAGTCACTATCAGTACTTATTCTTGATCAAAAAATAATGAATTTATGCTCGACAAAAAGTATTGAATACTCTTTCAGTTTAATGTGAAATGGATTTCTTTTTTTTATTTATATTATTATTATAACTTGACATAAAATCAAACATTAGCATGTGCGTGTGTGCGTGCGTGCGTGCGTGCGTGCGTGTGGGTGGGGATGGGGGTGGCGGGGTCCACGGGCGACGGGGTTTCGCAAAAGTTTCATGTGGACTGAGTGGATCAACGTGAAATGGAGTGTTTTGCTCAAGGAAACAACGCGTAGCAGACCTGGGAATCGAAACCACGATATCGCGATCTGACCACTAGGCCACGTTTGACAACTAGGCCACGCGCCTTCATACACAGAAAATGCATTCGTATTTACACCGGCAAGCGCTCTCTCACCCTCTCTCGAACACATACACACACACACACACACACACACACACAAACTAAACACATACATACACACAAACTAAACACATACACACATATACTCGCACACATTTATACTCACGAATTTCGAAGTCTAACACGCGCACGTATACGCGTACGTATTAGCGAGCATGTGTGCAGAGAAACTGGACAACTCGCGCAGAACCAGACATACACTGACACAAAACGCAACACATAAAACATATGCAACAAGAGGGAAATTAGAGGAGAAGAGAGAGTGAGGGTGGTAAATAATGAATGAGGAGGCCCGTCGGATCAGATGTACATTTGTTGAATGTACGAGAAGACAGATGGCAAATAAGGATTGTACAGCAAAAAAGCACGCACGTATTTACATATTTTCGTAGGCATGAAATATGTGCGTAAGATACATGTTCACACACATCCAAATAGGAAGCGAAAGAAAGGAAGAATATATCGTATGCAGATATATATTTTTTATTCTTTACTTGTTTCAGTCACTAGATTGCGACCAAGCTGGGGCACCGCCTTGAAGAATTTTAATTGAATGAATCGGGCCCCAAAAAAGAAGAATTTAATCGAATGAATCGCCTCCCACCCCACAAAAAAAAACCCTGAAAAACCACTTTGTAGATGACCTGGATGAATTTTAAAAAGACAAGGCTTGTGATTTTGTATTGTACACATGGATAATGGAGCCCCTGAACATGTTTTCGAACACTGAGAATGTACAG
>NC_068993.1:53734610-53740829 GCF_001194135.2 Octopus bimaculoides
AAAAAAAAAAAAAAAACAAGGGAGAGATCAACTTCTTGGTGCAAACTGTTTATGCGGTGAATACGGACGTCCAGTTTCCTACCGTAGCCTCAGGCTGATCAATGCCTTATGAGTGAGATTTAGGTGGAAACTGCAAGGAAACCCATCAAGCGTGTGTTTGTTTGTGCATGTGTATACTTACACACCCCACTCGAACGAGCGTCGAGAAAGTGATTTGCAGTATTTAGTTACGGACTTTTAGTTCTGAGTTCAAATAGCACTAAGGGAAGCTTTGCTTTTCGTCCTTTCCGGGACATACGAATTAAAGTTGCAGTCCGGAACAAGGTTGACTATATCTTCCTCTTAAGTTTCATGCTTTGTGTCTATGTAAGATATCGATATTTAATCCTGACCACGTTATATATCCCGAAGGCATTACATAGACATATCAATCAGTTAAAATAACGGAGGTTGTGTTGTAGGCAGGAGAGAGAGAGAGGGGGGACATCCTCCCCTCTTCCATCTTTCCCAGTCATCAACCAGCCTCATGTTTGCCGCCATGCTCCTCCCTATCCATTCCTTAATGTTGTTTAACCACCCACTTAGTGATCATATTCCTTTCCTACTGAGAATTTGTCCATGCATGACTCTCTTCGTTAGATATAGGGGTGAGAAGATATCGTGTTTCATGAGCGAACTACTTCATTTTCCGCCTTTTGACAATTGTCAGGAGGGTTTCATGGTTTGCAGTCATTTCTAAAATTTATTTCCTTACACTCTCAATTAATTCGATGTTCTTAAATGGAATGCGAAGCGTCTTTCTATAAAATTTCCTTTTCTGTATGTATTCGAGGAAACAGACTAAAAAGGCTTGGTGAAAGAACACACACTTGTGGAACACCAAACTATTGTTTTAAACCATTGGATCTCAACCGGTGTCCATAGGGGCCTTGAGGGTTCATATAAGATTTTTTGTTAAATTTATCTGCAATAAATTAATTATACTTCCATGATGCATAAAATACTTTAACAATTTCTTAATACAGTTTCGAATAATATTTAAGAATAAAAATATATTCTAAACATCGAATGGCTATATTTAATAACTAGCTGACGTACCCGGTAATTCCCTGGAAAGCGGGGCTTATCCCTTGGTTCCGTTCTGATAACTGTTTCACTAATCCAATAACAACAATACAAAGTATGTAGTCTTTAAAACAGTTTTCTGCATTTACAGAGAACAGCGAACTGTCTTACACAGGATCTTGTTTTTAGGAATTCCCAATAAGTTATGAATACCGAAATTGTGAAGTCAGTTAAGTAATAACAGGAAAATAGTTGCTCAATGACACAACGCTCTTTTCATTCCATGTACTGACCTTCTGACATTATGATTGTTAGCCGAACACCGAATCTATTTTAAAATGGGGGCGCCAGTATTTTCTTAACGAAACACTAACGAAACACTTTGAAACTTGGGACACTGGTAGAATGTGTCATATAAAACATCTTTTACTCTTAGTCTTCTTAACAAAAAAAAAAAGGAATTCGCAAGTTATTCCATGTTAAAGTTGTCGTATTTCTGTAATTTCAACCAATCACTGACGTCTATTCAGCTCGGTCATAAAAATGTTATTCCCTGTGACATATTTCATCCGGTTTAATCGTAATTTATACGCACATATTGTTTATATAATAAATTACGCTGTGCGTATCTATGAGTGTAACAATTTTAGAGTTCGGATTCTAGAGTTAGGGTTAGTTTTAGGGTTAGGGTTATGGTTACGGTTACGGTTAACAGTCTAGTTAGGGTTAGGGTTAGGGGATTAATACGATATACACCGTTACAGCGCTAACTGTTTTCAACTGAATAGACGTCAGTGATTAGTAGAAATTATCGAAATAAGACAATTTTTTACATGAAATAAATTCGAATACAAACATATTTTTCTGTTCTATAACACAAAATAGATAAGTATACGAAGTTTGAAAGTCTTTCCGTACCAAAAACACTACATAAAACATAAATGAAAACTGGCGCCCCCGTTTTAAAATAGATCCCGAACACCTTATCCACTAGGCTACACGACAATAACATGTTAATTGCTTTAACACTTTAATATCTACTACCTCTACGAGAGCGGTGATCTGGCAGAATCATTGCCACGCCGGACAAAATGCTTAGCAATATTTCTTTCTACGTTACGCTCTGAAATCAAATGCCGCCGGGGTCATCTCTGCCTTTCACCCTTTCGGGGTTGACAAAATAAGTACCAGTTGAACACTGGGATCGATGTAATCGACTTAGCTCCTCTCCTGAAATTGCTGGCCTTGTGCCAAAATTTGAAACCAGTAACTACCTCTAAGATGTGGTTTTACTGTTCTTTGTCGTAATCGCTCCATCGTTTGCTCTGGTAAGTATTTGCTATACAGTAGGTCTGTATACTGAGGAGAAGAAGTGGGGGGTCAGACTTCTACTTGAAACCATATAATGCTTAGTTTCTGTGTGTCAACGAATCAAACTCTTTCTACATAAACATATAACTACATTGCACATAGATGTGTTTCTATATTTGTGAGAGTGTTGATCGATATGAGCAGCAGTTTTATGCTTCTGTTGAGGTGTATTTGTAGCATAAGTGACAGTTGATGTTATATAGCCGTAGGTCTATTCTGATTAACTAGACCTATGTTCAAAAGCTTTTCAGATGTGATCATCTCGTTGTTTTTTATATCAAGGACTACACTCTCTGATCTGTGCTTTCTTTATTTAAGACGTTATAGCAGAACGGGGAATTTGAAGAATTTGGCCGCTATATTTAGGGGTCAAGTAACTGAGTACATGAAGTCCTTCGTCGGATTATAATTAGTAGGAAACGGCTTGATAGTAGTAGTAGTAGTAGTAGTAGTAGTAGTAGTAGTAGTAGTAGTAGTAGTAGTAGTAGTAGTAGTAGTATAGCTGTAGCGGTGTCTGCAGTCTGTAATTGCGATGGAGATGTGGACAGCAGTGGTGGTAGTAGGGCATTAGTTAGCGGGAGGGGTTTAAGAAAAAGGAAAAGGAAAAGTAAAAGAGAAGGGGAAAAGCAAGCTATGTCAATCATTTCAACCACGAAGTTATCACAAGAGACTTCAGAGTTTCGACAATACCAATACGTTAGTTACGTTCAGCTACCAACCTCCCTCAGTCGGCTGCTTACTGGGTAGTCAAACGAAACAGGGAAACTGGAAGAGGTAGGATAAAAATGGCTTGACACATACTAAGCGTTGAAAATGTTTAGCACATGATGAGATGAAACACTTTCATAGAAATATCTGGTCAAGTTGAGATTATTTCAACGACACATGACTACTTATCGAAGAAGTTACCAGAAGAAACAAAAACCTTCGGATGGAAATCTGTATTCTGTCTGTCGTCTGCTTTCTTCAAGCTACACCACCACTACTACCACGCATATTTGCCAAATGCCAAAATACCTCTCGACCAGTGATTCTCAACCGGAGTCTATATGGCCCTTGGGGTTCCATATAAGATTTTGTCGTCAAAATTTATCTGCAATAAATTTGTTTTACTTCTACAATATGTAAAATATTTTAACAAATTTTTACACAATTCCTAATGATATAGTTCTATATTTAATAGATGAGGAATTATGTACATTATTTACATTATTTACATTTGACAGATATTTGTCCTCATCTTGTTTGTTGTTAACACAACGTTTCGGCTGATATACCCTCCAGCCTTTATCAGGCGTCTTGGGGAAATTTCGAACTTGGATTCTCATTCCTAAGGTATTTTTCGACGTTATTATTATTATTATTATTGACTGAAACAAGCAAAGAGTATTATTATTATCATTATTATTATCATTATTATTATTCAGGTCACTTCCAGGAATCGAACTCGGAATCTTGGGATTAGTAGCCCGCGCTCTTAACCACTACGCCATATGCAACAAACAAGATGAGGACAAATATCTGTCGAATGTAAATAATGTAAATAATGTTAATAACGTACAATTCCTAATGATATTTAGCTAAAAAGATAAAATAGGATTTTCTAAACATCGAATGAATAAAACAGGAATCAGCTGAGTAAAACAGGAATCAGCTGAGTAAAACAGGAATCAAAATGGCCTATAAAAAAAAATGGCCGAGAAACATTGCATTAACGTCTCAAATCAGACTTTCTGCTGAGGCGCAGGCGTGGCTATGTGTAAAGAAGTTTGCTTCTCAACCACATGGCATCTTGGGCAAGTGTCTTCTAATATAGAGGCGGGCCGAGCAAAGCCTTGAGGGTGGATTTGGTAGACGGAAACTGAAAGTTGCTCGTGGGGTATATATTCTTTTACTTGTTTCAGTCATTTGACTGTGGCCATGTTGGAGATCCGCCGTGTGTTTTAACCAGATATGTATACGATATATCTTTTTTTTATATTCTTAAAGATTTCCGATTGCATAAAAAGCTAATAAATATCAATAAGTGAGAATCTAGTCAAGAAAAAAAAGACACACACACACACAAAAAGAGAAAACTGCTGAACAGATATTTTTTCTTGCTGTGCCGCCTACACACTGAATTTACGCAATGGATATTTTTTTCTTACCAAGAAATTGCCAACTTTTCAGTGTTGAGTATAAAGAAAATTAAGATATATGCTTGGCGACCTCTTTACCAGCTTCAAGAAATAATTCACTCAGAACTTGGAAACTAAAAAGAATTGGGACGATCAAACACATCTCGCATAATATCTTCAGCTTATTAACAAATCTTAAAAAGCAGTCATCCTTCTCAAGTGTTGACTCAGTAGTAAAAAAAAGAAAAAAAGACCATAGAAATACAGGAAGAAAGAAAGAAAGAAAGAAAGAGATAAAGAAATCTGCAAAGCAGGAAAATGTATCTTTTAACATCATCCCACACTGATTTCACCCGACTTAATGGTTTAAATAGATCATAAACATCGATTTATTGACTTCAGCAGAATCATTATTTTCTCTATACGCCTCAATCAATTCACAACCATCATTGAAGCATGCGGTCTTTTCTTTATTTATTGCTAAATATTTTTCTAATGTTGCTTTTATAAAATTCTTCTTGGCGATTATTATTCTCTTTTTATTTACTTACCAGAATTGAAGTGTTTCCTACTTTGTTGCTGAATCAAAGACCGTAAGTAACTACAACAGACAGACAAACAAATATGTGTGTGTGTGTGTGTGTGTGAAACAATCGATTTGGTGATTGATTGAATGATGTACAGGTACTGACATTGTGAAGTGAGAATCATAGATAAAACTTAAAACACATACTGACTGTTAGACAGATTGATTTAGCTATTGATCCATCGAATGATGGATAGATTAACTGGTGAGATACAGAGAAAAGGAAACAGATACAAACATGAATGTGTACGTGTGTGTGTTTGTGTCTATCTATAAATGTGTATGAATGTGTATATGCCTATGTATAAATCTATATCTGGGAGTGTGTGTGTGTGTGTGTGTGTGTGTGTGTGTGTGTGTGTGTGTGTGTATTATTGGAGATATTTCGTATTTCTTTGTCAGTCTTCAATATTTCTGGCAGTGCTGGCAGAAACGTTAGGACGTCGGACAAAATGCATAGCGGCTTTCGTCCGTCTTCACGTTCTGAGTTCAAATTCCGTCGAGGTCGACTTTCCCTTTCATCCTTTCGGGGTCGATAAGATAAGTACCAGTTGAGCACTGGTGTCGAGGTAATCGACTTACTCTTTCCTCCCGATTTGCTGGTCTTGTACCAAAATTTTAAGTCAATATTCAGTTTGGAATAATAACATTCCTAAGTCCATTAACATTTCAACAGCTTCTTGACCCCATATTCTGAATGGAAGGATTTACAGTTGCACGTTCTCGACGCGTTTTGCAGTAAGAAGTAATTGCTCATGGAAATGATGTAACTGATAAAAATCATCATCGCCAGATTGACAAGAATCTCTGTTTCGCATATAAAACATGAACTTAATGTAGTACTTAGCTTCCTTTATATATAGCCCAAATATATATATATATATATATATACACATATCTAATAAGATACATCATTTGTTTTGACATCTCTCGTCTATGCTAATAAAAACAGGGTACTCAACGCAATATATACAAACATTTACAAACAAACATTTGGAGCGTAATGTATAGGATTCGCTATGCAAAAGCATAGTGTAATTGTAAATCAACGAACGGCATACATACATATGTAAACGT
>NC_068993.1:53741066-53743323 GCF_001194135.2 Octopus bimaculoides
ATATATATATATATATATATATATATATAAATATATACACTCATATATACAATATACATGCATACGTGCGTGTGTGTGTATGTATGTATGTATGTATGTGTGTGTGTGTGTGTGTGTGCGCGCGCACGTGCGTGAGTGTATTAAAAAACTGAAAGTAAAGTCGAAGTCGTTACGCTTCTGAGAAAAGGAATTGTTATCAACGTTTCGGAAAATTTTCCAAAACGTCTGCCGGCATTTATCGAAGCAACGAAGTCTTTTAAAAACATTGGATCTTCTATCTGGATAATTTACAGAATTGTTGTTTTCTAATATGAACCTGTTCCCAGCTAAAGATAAATTCTTCTTGTCTCTGTGTCTACGTATGATATGTTGCTGAAGTAATGTTGCTTCAATCTCCTTTCCACCAGGCCTATATATAGATCTATACATAGGCGCGTGTGGTTTGATCTAATAAAGTTCATTTCTGCTTCATGTATTATCACCTCTACATCTCATGACAGGTTGAATGAGCATGCATTAGTGTTTCTGTATGAGCAACCAGTCTCTAATAATTTTTTTGGCTTGCTTATTAAAAGTTTTAACGTTAGGCGTCCGGTTACAAATCACTTTTTAGATTAATGTGGTTGAATTGTTTCCTGTCAAAGAAGTTATCAGGGAAATGCTTATCTGTTAGGTTTAGAAAACTGTTAGCAATATTTGATTTAATTTGTAAGGAAAATGAGGATATAAACATGAACTTCTTGTGTTTACTCTTAATATGGAAAGACAAGGGCTTAGCAGTATAAGTCATCTTTGAATCTACTTACAGTTAAGACATTATTGCAATCAAGGGCCATCGTACCGAAAATGTTTTTGTTAGATGAGAAATTAGGGATCATTCCATCATATCTTGTATGGTTAACAAAAGTTGATATTAAGAAATGCTAATTTTTCACTTGGTTTGCTTTAAGGTTTGCATTTATCTAAGATTACAGGCAAATTTATGTTCTAAAATATTTACGATGCATCGTCTTGATGGTATTTGGGGGTGGGTGGAGATCGAAGTTCTTGAAGGTGCCAAAGTTTTTTTTTTTTTTAATTCTTACTGTAGAACCAGTGACAAACTCAACACGATACATGACGGCATTTTGAGACAAATATGCGATATGAGATTTGACATATAATGTGTAACGTATTTAACATAACATGTGAAATGTGACTGACATATGAGATATCGCATTTAATATATGGAAACAGTAATTTCAGCTGTTTAAAGAATCTGAATGAAAAGTATAATGGATAAATGTGAGAGAAGAGGAAAAGGAGATATATTTTACAGAATGAAAACTGGAAAAAGAAGGAATTACATTTTCTGTCGATGTTTAAATCTTTGTTTATTTCCAGCACAAACCTAATACTTCAACTCCTCTCCAAACCAGGGACATTCTACATTTCAACGACTTCTATAATTTATATGTAATCCAGTCTCACATCAACTTTATCCAGGAGATAAACTTGCAAACTGCAAAAGTGAACATCTGCTTTTTGTCTTTTAGCAATGTGACATGATATTTGTGTGTATTTGCTTGTGAGTTCTTCTTATGCACGTACACATTTATCCGTCTGTATCCTTGCATGTGTATGCATGTTTGTATGTATTTCCGAGTGTGTTTCAGTTTCCATAATACTCTAAATACGTTCAAATTGCAGATTCCACACAAGATTATAGAAAGATTTAAGTATAAAACACATATGGAGTATTTCCATATTATTATGTACCGAAATAATGTATTTAAGATAATATAGTGGCCAAGCTACTTAAGCGGGAGCTGTCGTCTAGTTTGTCAACGCTGTCGTCTAGTTTGTCAACGCTGTCGTCTGCAAACATCGATTATTCACTCTGAAAGCTCGTGTCGCGCCATTAGATTTCTCTGGTAAACTAATGACACAAAAAAAAAGAAAAAAGCGAAATATAAAACAGATAAGATCATCGCCGCAATCAGTCACTGAAGATTATATTTGCCTTTTCAGCTTATTTTTGTCGTAATTCTTCTGCTGAGCTCTGAGCCGTTTACTTCTCCTCAACCCCCGTCTCCTCCTCCACTCCTTATCATCCTCTGTCTTCTTCTTCTTCTTCTTCTTCTTCTTCTTCTTCTTCTTCTTCTTCTTCTTCTTCTTCTTCTTCTTTTTTCCCTCTCCGCCACCTCCTCTACTTCTTCTCCTTGATACATTATTCTTATTTCTCAGTTCCTGCATGTTATTCTACATAGACCCACAT
>NC_068993.1:53743683-53746183 GCF_001194135.2 Octopus bimaculoides
GTGTGTGTGTGTGTGCATCTGTTTTGGAACAGTGAATCTTATTGCGCATAAAGCTATAAATAATAACATATAAGTATTAGGCTGAAAAACCCTTTGGATAGAAAAAGCTGGAGGCTTTAAGAGTTCAATATCCACTGTTCTTAGAAAGAATTATTTCAAGTTCTCTCGACAGTTTATAAATTCTTAAGGCGTCAACTACATATAATACTCGCTGTTAAGAATAAAGTTCTTAAAATCGGTAGATTAATTCGGAGAATTGCTCTGGTCCAGTGGTAGAACGTCTGCCATGTACACAGGAGATGTAGGTTCGTGTTCTGCGACTTACTTTGGACTTATACTATCCAAAAGCGCTTTTCAATCCTGTATGTACATACTATTACTTATAGCTTTATGTGCTTCGAGATCCATTTTTCCAAGAAGAAATATACATACATACATACATATAAAAAAAATACACAGACATACATATACATACGACGGGCTTCCACACAGTTCCTGTCTACCAAATTCACTCATAAGGTATTGGTCTGTCTGGGGTTGCAACAGATGATATTTGCCCAAGGTGCTGCACTGTGGGATTGAACCCCAAACCATCTGGTTGCAAAGTGAGCTTCTTAACCACGCTGTCATTCCTGTACCTTTACAATTTTCACAAATGTTAGACTTAGCAAAGGAAAGAGGAATCAGAGGACGCACTTGAGCCTCGTTATGGCCAATAACTTGTTTATTTCAAACACGTGGTCTACTCCCGGTGGTCAATTATTATAAGGGAGACAATCCCTTCTAGATTAAGTTAGTTTGAGGTGGTCTTGAATGTTTGGTATTTACATGAAAGACTGAAGGTGTACAGACTACACATGTTTAATTTTTTTTTTCTACACTTTATAGAGATCTGAAAGTTTCTAACAGTTGTTTACTTTAGTTTTCCGACATAGCTGAACCGTTTAAATTCTTACTTCATTAGTTATAAATGGTGTACGCTAACGTTTTGTGTAGATTTACCAATCTAAATAAACAAAGAGACACGATTGTGATATGACAAAAGAAAGGTACGGTAAGTTTTTCAATATTCTCTTTGGAAAAAACTGGTTAAGAAATTTGGTTGCGTGCAGTTTTAAATATTGTATTGAAGAAGTTTAATGAAAACATCCAATGACAAACTAGACTGGATAGAATAAATATTCATGATTAATAACTTTAAGAGTCTCTCTTGAGAAATGTTTGACGTCAATCAGTTTGTTTGTTTTTTTCATTTTTACTCCAGCAAATGTAACAGAATTTATCGTTTGCCTACTTTGTGAAGCATTTTCTTTTAAATTTTACACAAAAGCGCAGGCGTAGCTTTGTGGTTAAGGTACTCACGTTGCAACACATGGTTTCGGGTTCACTTCCACGTCATGGCACCTTAAGCTGGAGTATTTTTACCATCGCCCCGGGTCGACCAATGTTGATGTCAATTCATACTCAATAAATAATTATAAAGCTTGAATACCTTTATTTATTCAACTTCCATATTAACTATGGTAAAAAAAAAACCCCAGCTCAGTCTACATATTTCCACGGGCCACATATGCTAACGGTCAAATAGTGAGGGCTTTTAGAGGTTATCTGTGCCTGCTCGAGACTACATGGTTGCATAAAGCCATAAAAAACGGCAACATATATTCTAATACGAAGTCATCCTCGATCACGAATGACCATCGCTGTAATATAACAGTAAATGGAAACATACTTATAACTGCGTGTTTGCACGGTACGTGTACGTGCAAAGATTATTCCACAGCCATACGGCAGTTAGTCGAGAATTTATATCAGACGATTACACGACAAACACATAAATTACCACAACCTTTACCAACGATCGATGCTGTTTATGATGTCATTTCATATCTATATTAAGAAACTATAATCGTTATAAGGCGGAAAGCTGGCAGAATTGTTAACAAGCTCAGCAAAATGCTTACTGGTATTTCGTCCGTCTTTGAGTTCAAATTCCGCCGAGGAAACTGTTTTATTGATCGGGTCAACTGGAATCCTTGTCATGGTAACCGACGGAGTGCCAATTTTTTCTTCATTAGATTAGAATAGTCAGCTATATATCATACTCAACGCATATACACTATCAGCAGACCAGTTGCATGCCTATCAACAGTGTGTGTGTGTGTATATATATATATATATATATATTAATTATGTATGTATATTGCATATACACTTACTACACCTACAT
Organism: Octopus bimaculoides; assembly: GCF_001194135.2. Taxonomy (NCBI): domain Eukaryota; kingdom Metazoa; phylum Mollusca; class Cephalopoda; order Octopoda; family Octopodidae; genus Octopus; species Octopus bimaculoides. The sequence goes on from NC_068993.1 coordinate 53,745,914, forward strand.
ACATAGATGGCTATTTTAATTTAAACAATTGCAGCGTGGAAGGTACTTATAAGCCATTTAAAAACACACAGAAACCGTTAGATTTACTTTAACATTTAAATTTAATTTGCCAAAATATTTTCGTCGCTTTGAGACCGTGACTTTTTCACTGACAAAATTCCGTGCATCACAGAATTCTGCGTGTTTTTAAATGACTTATAAACACCTTCCACGCTGCAATTGTTTTCATTTCAGCACACGATCTCAGATCAGGTCACTTGCTATGCAAGT
>NC_068993.1:53747301-53749089 GCF_001194135.2 Octopus bimaculoides
TACCACACATCCACTCATTATTATTATTATTATTATTATTATTATTATTATTATTATTATTATTATTATTTTGGTTTGGCTCAGTTTAGGTCTTATTACTGTTAGAATTTATGTGTGTAGCGAGTTACTATCTGTAACCTTAAGTATCTACAAGTTTTCAGCAATCTTTCAAGTACTTAGAACCCTCCTGATAATCCCTAAGAGACAAACTTTCTGTAGGAGTTCTATCGGGCATTCTTTTTCAATCTCCTTCAGCCATTTGTCTATATCTTTGCTTACTGTTCCCATCGCACCATCGCATGCTCCAAATTCTTCCAATTTCAAATCTTAAAGGATTCTATTTTTCTTTTTTTTTGTGTGTGTGTGTGTTTTTCGTCTTCTTTCTTCACGATCCTGGAATCAAACGGGCATGATGTGTCGATAAGTAAGCAACTTCGCTTTTCCTTATCTATAATTGTTATTATTTTCTAATCTCTTGTCTGTTTGAATAGAAAAGACCCACAAAATCTTACATTCCTCCGACTCCAGGACTCTTTCGACTCGATAATTGTATCACGTGTTTCTAGCTTCAAATCCCCGTTTCCGGCACAGTTTCCAGTGTAAAACTCTTGTAGCCTGGTCGTGCCTCTATTTCTTATATTCTTCCTGTGCTAAACTTGGTGCATTCCGCCACAATGTGCGTCACCATCTCGTTCCAAGTTTCACAGGCTCTACATTTTTCTAATACATTCTCTACATATATTTTTCTCAAGTTGTTTGTTTTATCGTTTTATTATTATTATTATTATTATTATTATTATTATTTGCATTTGGCTCTTTTTTTGGACATTAATCTAACGCATCCATATCAATTCTTCCTAATCTATTCTTTCATTCGTGTATATTATGCTCTGTTTGATTCATTACTTCTTATGAATTTAGAAGCCTGTCTTTGGCGTAATTCTCTTATTTCTGTTAGTATTCTATTAGTATTAATATTCTTAATTAATTCATTTCATAATTATGTAGTATTCTTAATTAATTTCGATTCTTCTGGGTTGTTTTAGCACATTTTTCTTCCATGAATTCAATATCAATTACCTTAGCAAATCCATGTATTGTCTGCGGCATTGTTTCTACTTCTTTATCATCTGGAGCATACTATTTGAGGTCGTCCATATACAAAAGACAGTTTATTGTTCTTCCATTGTATTCATAACTGAGTCTAGTCTTGTTAAATATGCCGTATTAGCACCAGACAACAATGGAAATATTCCTATTCTAATGGAACTAAACATAGTTCTCTTTTGTCTCTAGCCTTTCAGTTGTTTGCCATTTACGTCTGACGTGTTTGTTGTCAGTCATTCGGTCAATGAGGCCGTCCGTGCATATTCGCACAATAGGTGACAGTTCACCTTCAGATTTCTCCATCGCCTGCGCGTTCAATGTTTGTCCAGTTTTTTTTTTTTTGTTTTTGTTTTTTGTGGGTCCTATTGATAAATTTGACGATGTGGCCCGTAATTTTTGTCGTATTGTCTTTTCCTTTAGTGTCCATCTCAATGTAACTTTTGCATACCTACGGTTTGGCTGCTGTGGAACTTGACCATCTAGATGCATTCTTCGTTCTGTCACCAGGTCTTAGAGTCTTCGCAACGGCAACACCGCCTTGAAGAATTTTTCCTCGAGCAAATCGGCCCCCAATACTTGTTACTTTTTCTAAGCCTAGTACTCATTCCATCAGTCTCTTTTTGCCAAACCGATAAGTTATGGAGATATTAACAAACCGACAACAGTTGTTAAGCGTTGGTG
>NC_068993.1:53749315-53752013 GCF_001194135.2 Octopus bimaculoides
ACACACACACACACACACACACACACACACACATATATATATATATATATATATATATATATACGACGGGCTTCTTTCAGCTTCCGTCAAGCAAATCCACTCTCAAAGCTTTGGTCAGTCCTGGGCTGTGGCAGAAGAGACTTATTTAGGTTGCCAAGTTGTTGGACTAAACCTGAAAGCATGTGTTTGGGAAACAAACTTCTTACTATACAGCCACACCTGCGTCTGTTTAATGTATCTAATTACTAGTGATGCTACTTAACTGATCCTGAATGCTTATAGGATCCACGTGTGAGAAATAAATTAAAAAGCCTGCTTGTAGTCAGCCGATTTCATAATCAAATCCGTCTTTATCCTCTCACATTCTTTGGTTACGGTTTTGTTCATTAGTAAGTTTGTTCATTAATTATAGCTAGGTGGTACTTTGCAGCGTTCTTTCTGCTTTTCTGAGAACAGATTCATTCTCTGTGATATTATTGTAATTAAGGATTTGTAGGTTGTAGGAAAACAGGTTTTCTGTCTATAGCTTTCAAGTGTTAAGATGGCTTACGCCCTCAGCTCAAATTTTCACGTGACTTGTGTTTAGCAACGTAATAATAACTGGTAATCTATCAGTTTTGTAATAATAGATCATTAATTGTACACTTTCAATCACTGCTACACCATCTTTAACTGTAAACCTCACTACTTACCACGGTCCTATTACAATTGCTATCAATAAAAATAATTGAGATTGAGATTGGAAGTTTACTTCAATAAGGACCCATTTAGTGAAGGTGTGTTATAAAACTACCAAGGTTTCAGTTCCTATAATACTCAAGATATAATCATCAGGTCGACCAAATAACACTAGAGTTAATATTGGTTATAAAACAGCTAATTGTTACATGCCATAAAACGAATTTACATCAAAACAAATTCTCCTTGATGCTAGAACTTAAAATACTTACGTCTATGAAGGTGTTACATAAAACAAGTGTAAATGTATGGAATAGTATGAAAGCAGAAGACATGGAATGAACGGTAAAAACTGTATTTTCGCACTAGTTGAATCCAAAGGTTAAACACTATTTCCAATATTTTCACTTCTATTAAACCCGCCAGAATTACTAAGAACTAACTAGAAAAGTTGGATGTTATAATAAAACTTATAAACACAAGCATTCTCTTATTATTGTTGATATCGGCCTATTATTGGCCCTTTGCTTCGTGTGTGATATTTGGTAACCCTTTCTTAGGTTCTCTTCTAGCTCTTACTTTCCCTATAAGTATCAAATTATAGAGGTTGATGTTAAATATCAAACGTATCAATCACATCAAACTAGAAAAATCTGCAAAGGCAACAGACATTGTTCCACTCTTTCCTGGTTTAAGTAATCAAAAATAGTACCTGTGCTTCTGTGTAGACGAATTCCAGATTTACATAATTTCTAGGTTGTATAATATATCCCATCAGTCACTCACTTCGGTCATTCTCCTCAACTCAGAGGTTTTGGTACACACTTAGTCGCCATCAGTTTGAGTACATATCCCAGTATAGATTTTATTTCTTACATCAGTAACTATAGAACTGACCTTAGACGGAGAAAAAAGCAGTTATTAGAAATTGATGTTTCATGAAATACAACTCCTTTCTCGTTACCGATTAAAGTTGGAAGATAGCGTGACAATAGGTAAGCAAAAATATTCCCAAAGACATGAAAATATGATTAGTCAATTGTACATCACTGTTTGATTGGCTGAAAAAAAAAATCGGAAAGCAAATGATATCTCCACGTCTTCAGTATCATTTATATAAAACAGACTCACTAATTATTTTTGCCAACCTAAATACCGATTAATAAATAATTCAGGAACTGCTAAGTAGTTCAGTAACATAAATAGCAAGCCCCTTTGGAAATTTATGCGGGTAGGTATAATAGATTTCCATCCATCAATAACTATATAACTTGTTCAAGAAGTGTTACATTGATCACATGGATCGGGAACGAAAATCTTCGAGTAGAAACGCACACAGATTTGTCGTTGCAATAAATATTCTTCCGTTCCGCCTACATAATCGATTGTTGTAGCACCGATGTGATATAATAATCGAATACCTTTGTCTATCTATTCATGTCCTACAGACCTGCTATGCTTTTTACCATATAAAAAAGTCTATCTACACACGAAATGAAATATTACGCATACAAGACAGATGCAGCGAATCAGGCGAGGGAAACAACTGCATCAAGCAGGTCGAAAGAATGCAAAGGAATGACGTTACTCAGAATCTTTGCCAAAGTTCGGCTTCGGTATAATAGAGCCAAACAATGTTCACATCTTTGACAATACTTGCTTCTCAAAATTGCTGCAACTCTATGATAGAACAACTGCTGTAATCTGTCGAAGCGATTTGTTTACGCTTCTTTATTTCCGTACTTGCGTTCTGATGGCTTTCATAAAAACAAAAACAAAACCTATTACGCTATTTCACAATACTTTATACCAACTACACTATTTACACGTCACACCTAAGCGTGTCTACATACGTGTGCATGTGGGAATGTAAATATATATGTATACATATACATTTATATTCATATGTATACAAATATTTACACCACCTGTCCTCGTCTGTTGTTATTATTTGTATATTCTCCCATATATGCCTGTATATATATATATATATATATATATATATATATATATATATATA
>NC_068993.1:53755323-53756565 GCF_001194135.2 Octopus bimaculoides
CAAACATATATGCATACATTTATATATTACACATTATAATACAATCAACAGGAAACACTTTGAATTCTTTCGTGAGATTGCATCATAATAGTACAATTCACTCATCAGATATACAAACAACCTACGAATGTTTTGAGAAAATAATAACAATAACAACAACAACAACAACAACAACAACAACAACGCCGTCTAACTTTACGTTTTGAGTTCAAATTCAGCCGAGGTCGACTTTGCCTTTTATCCTTTTGGGGTCGATAAATTAAGTACCAGTTGTGTACTGAGGCTGGTGTAATCGACTGGCCCCTTCCCCTCAAATTTCGGGCCTTGTGCCTAGTGTAGAAAAGAATAAACTCTACCAACCTAATTTCGGTTGCTTTCATTTCTTGTACATGGCAAACAGACATATGTACGGTATATGAAAATTATATATATATATATATATAATTATTTATTATATAGTGTTATTTGACATACTGTAACAGTAACAAGCGCTGGACGAACTGATGCAGCAAACATGACAAAAACGTTCTCTTTATTGTATTTCTTATATATGGCACAAATTGTTATTCTATATATAATTTACTTTTTCATTGTATTACGCTGTAACAATACTGGTTTCTTACGTTGGGTAAATGAAATTGCATGTCGTTCATGCCCTTCTCAAGATGATGTTTGGAAAGGCAGTTACCAACCATCAGAAACCGACATCGAGTTTGGACTTTCAGAAATGTTTCTACAGATTATGGCAATGATAATGTTATTGACAAAAAAAAATGGAGATGAAAAACAAAGCCGTTACATTCATGACCTTTCCAACGCTATTCACATGCAATCATACAACTCTTTGTCATCTAGTTGCAGTTACACCGTGGAGGCGCAATGGCCCAGTGGTTAGGGCAGCGGACTCGCGGTCATAGGATCGCGGTTTCGATTCCCAAACCGAGCGTTGTGAGTGTTTATTGAGCGAAAACACCTAAGGCTCCACGAAGCTCCGGCAGGAGATGGTGGCGAACCCTGCTGTACTCATTCACCACAACTTTCTCTCACTCTTACTTCCTGTTTCTGTTGTGCCTGCCACGCTTAATATCCCCGAGAACTACGTTAAGGGTACACGTGTCTGTGGAGTGCTCAGCCACTTGCACGTTAAGTTCACGAGCAGGCTGTGATCCGTTGATCGGATCAACTGGAACCCTCGACGTCGTAAGCGACGGAGTGCCAACAACAATGGTCAATTACCCAAGA
>NC_068993.1:53757020-53765222 GCF_001194135.2 Octopus bimaculoides
TAATAATAATAATAATAATAATAATAATAATAATAATAATAATAATAATAATAATAATAATAATAATAATAATAATAACAATAACAACAACAACAACAACAACAACAACAACAACGGTAACATCAACAATAATAGAGAACGTCATTGTGACAGAAATGAATGCTGCAAAGCTGCTTCTAATTATCGACCAATACAAAACGCCTGACAGACAGTCCGACATTATGAGCGAAATATGAAAAGAGAGATTGGCAGAGTTTCTGCTATTAACTTTCAACCCACTAAAAATAGATTGGACACATCTATGTGCCAGATTACATATCACAGACAGATGATATAAAGATTCCTGGCTATTAATTACATACTTCTTTGTTATTCCTCTTTACGTTCTTCTCCTTCTTCCCTCTAACCTCCCCCCCACCACCACCACCAACAACAACCTTCATCTTTATAAATACTGTGAGGACAAGACATGTCATTAAAAGTCAATATGCTTTAAGTATTTGCCGCGAGCACTAGGGATAGATAGATAGATAGATAGATAGATAGATAGATAGATAGATAGATAGATAGATAGATAGATAAAGAGAGAGAGACACACACACAGGGGTGTGGGGGAGAATTTGGCGCCCGACAAATCAAGAAAGTGAGATTTAAATCCCTGTTTGAAATCATTTACACTTCACCTACACCTTTAATACTTCGAGGAAGACACGTCAACGTCTTACTTCTCAATTCACTTCTAAAATTCGGGGCCATTGGGTCTGATAAAAAGAATAGAAAATCAAATTTTTTAAAGTATTTGATTGATTTCATGTGGAGATTTTAACTTGGGAATCGGTTTTAAGTGTTGGGTTAAAATCACTTGGATTGGAGTGTTTCATTACGATGAATAAATCTACCGTTTCAAGGATCATGTTCGGCTAGTTGGATGTGTAGGTCAGTATAGTGGAGTGGTATTACACTGAATAAGATGCTATAGTATGGTTATGGTACACTATGTAAAATATGTAGAACCCAGTATGAACAATTATTAACAACTATTCCGAACCACCCGCGCGTTTAGGAAGCAGACACAAGTAGACAGAGTTGGCAGACTGAACACGAGACAGACTTACTGTTTAGATAAACACAAATGATATCGTCTCCTCTCTCTCTCTCTCTCTCTCTCTCTCTCTCTCTCTCTCTATCTCTCTCTTTGTCTATCCCTCACTCTTTAACTCTTCATTCTCATATTATCTCTGCCTGTCTCTCTCACACATCTCTTATTCTTTCTCACTCACTGCCTCTGCCTGTCTCTCATATATCTACCGTCTCTCGCTTACTCCTCTCTCTCTCTCTTCCTGTCTCTGTCTCTCACAGTATCTTTATCTGTCCTTCACTCACTCACTGCTTAGTCTCTCCCACTGTATCTTTGTCTGTCCCTCGATCTATTACTACCTTCTCTCTCTCTCTCACTGCAGATCTCTGCCCCCACTCGTGTACTCTCGCTCCCTTTCTCTCGCTCATCGTGTCTGTCTGTCACTTACACAACCACTCTCGAACTGTCAAACTGTATGCCGTCTGACTGTCTTCTATCCCTCCGTCCCTCTCCTTCCCATACACTTTCGCTTTTTAATTTTCTCTCTCTCCCTCTCTCTCCCCCTCTCTCACACACACGCACACGCACCTATAACATTCTTCTCTGAATATTCTTTGCTTGTAACACATGGCAGGTAGAATCCTTAGCGCGCTGGACGAAATGCTTAGCGGTATTTCGCCCGTCTTTGCGTTCTGAGTTCAAATTCCGCCGAGGTCGACTTTGCCCTTCATCCCTTCGGGGTCGATGAATTAAGTACCAGTTATGCACTGGGGGCCGATGTAATCGACTCACTCATCCCCTTCCTCAAAATGTCAGGCTTTGTGCCTATTGTAGGAAAGATTAAGCTGCACCTCTTTAATAGCTGCCAGTATGACATTCAGGTATTTGGCCGAAAGACTAAGGCACCACTCACAGAGCTACAGATTGAAGACAGGTAGATAGTCGAACAACTAGACACCACCCGCTGATTTATAGATGACCAACCAATAGCTTGTTGGTCGAATGACTAACTACCATCCACGGATCTATATATCCATGTATATGACAGGTAGGTACAGGTGGTTAATTGAACGAATATAGATAGGTACCATCCACAGACCGATATATGATAGATAGGTCGTTGGTCAGACGACTAGATATCACCTGCCGGTCTATATATGGCAGGTAGTCTGTCGGTGAAACAATTGGGAACCACCCACAAATGTGTGTGTGTGTGTGTGTGTGTGTGTGTGTGTGTGTGTGTGTGTGTGTGTGTGCTGTACATATTTGGTTGAACGACTACATACCATTGTATATGTTATCTGTATGTTTATTTTATTTATTGTGCTGTATTATGAATATTATTTCTAAGACCATTCGTTTATTTTTGTGGGCGTAATCCTATAGAGTATTGATGTGTTGTCCGCTAATGTTTTCCTATCTAGTGTTATTTCCTGATGTGTGGATTAATATATTGCAGTTTCTCCATGTTGTAAGTGTATGGAGAGCTAATGGACGAGCATCGTATCTGTTTGGCCAATATAAAAGTCGGAGCTGTGATGACCAATGTCATTTAACAGTTACAGCCTTGCTAATGACTAACGTGGTTTCTAAGTTCGATTGCAAGAGAAGAAGTCCCAAATTTCATGATTCTGGCTGCTTAGTGTGCAGCGTTTCTCTTCTAAATCTTTACTGAAGTATCTCAAATGTCGGCACCGGTATTTGTGCTGCAAATGCATTGTAAAATGGCGTCGATGTTGATTTTGCCTTTTATCCTTTTGGGGTCGATAAAATGAGCACCAGTTGATCACTGGGGCTGGTATAATCGACTCTCGCTTTCTTCAAACATTGCTGGTTTTGTGCGAAAATTCAAAACCAATATTATGTTTGCACTTGTTAGTTTTGTTGGAAAAGTTCTGCTAAATATTGCTAGCGTTGATATGAATGTATTCAATAATAGAAGAATTGTTTATATTTAGACCAGTCTTTTCTGTGGATGGCATTGCACATTGTTTTAGTAACAATGTCATGTTGCAATGGGAGGTAGTTACTTGCTGAGATTTTTGGGAAGCTGCTGATTACATGTGTTGTAAATGCCGATTACGTCATTCAACAAAGAAATTACATTCGGCACTATATATAATGGTATTTACTAATTTTAACTAGTTTATACCAACTATTTATCAACACGGTCGTTAAATTAGACATAAATTAATGACAAAAATAGTCATTTGCAACCAGAAATAGTCGATTTTTTGAACTTTTGAGTCTAGAAATGCGATTTATCCGAGCTGTTTCACGTAACTGTATAGACTCTAAACCAGGCTCTTGTAGTGTAGAAAACCTGGGATTTTAAAGCAGAAAAACCAAGAAACATTCTATTGCAAAATATTATAAGAATTTATGAAATAATTGGAAGAATATTCCTTCTGAATTATAAAAAAAAAATCTAATAATTCGTCACACTTGTGTCAGTTTATATATAACAGCAAAACTAATGTCTGTGTAGACCTGTATGCATATGTGTGTGTGTGTGTGTGTGTGTGTGTGTGTGTGTGTGTGTGTGTGTGTGAATGAGTTTGCGTATATGTGTATGTATATGTGTGTATATACTATATGTGTAAGCGTGCTAGTTAATAAGACATTAAAACAGAATGACTCTCTCCAGACAATAAAATTCAAGAAAATGTTAAACAAAATTAAATCTCTTGCTACCTATTATGCTTCCATCTTCTCATGTCTGTATATATTCTAATAGCACTCACATCGTCATAAAATTTTGAATGGCCAGCAAGGGTAATACTAATTTTAAGGAGAATAAAAGTACTGCAAAGTACCGATGCTTCAGTCAGATTAAAGTGATAGACACTTGTACAATACAAATACCACTCTAGGTATCAACGGCCATCCCACGGGACAAAAATGCGCCAAATTTATTGATATAAAGTTTCAACCCGTTGATTTAACTGAAAAAGTATACGTGTGCATCAGTGTGTGTGTGTGTGTGTGTGTGTGTGTGTGTGTGTGTGTGTGTGTGTGTGTGCGATGTGTGAGTGTAGCGTGTGCATGTGTGTATGCATGTGTGTATGCATGTATGTATGTCTTTTATAAAATTATTTGAATTCTTCTTGCACGGAACAAAACTGATTTCAAACAAAGAAACATAATAGGCATTTACTATTGTGCCTTGGGTGTTTAAAGGCCTGACTGTCACTTTTATTCAAAAGATATATCGTTGCTATCTCCTGCTCTTAGATTTCAAAAGCATAACCTTTGAGATGTAACGTGATGTAACGGTCACGAGTCCCAGAGGCTACATTTCATGGAAATATAACCATCCTCATCAAGTTTCTTGGTAACATGCCCTGCGTAACCTTTCCGTGTTTGTAATTTATTTCTACTGTTGCTGCTAAGCAAGTCTTGAACAAGACACTTTATTTCACGTTGCCCCAGTCCCCTCAACTGGCAAAAATGAGCTGTGACTGTAATTCAAAGAGCCAGCCTAGTCGTATTTTGTGTCACGCTGAATCTCCCTGAGAACTACGTCAATAGAACGCTTGTACATTAACTTCATGAACCGGCTGTTCCATTGATTGGATCAGTCGGAACCCTCGTCGTCGTAATCGACAGAGAGCCAGTTAAGCAGTTACCAACTAAATGGTACCATACCATACGCAAAGGCTGTCTGCATTAAACCATAATTTCTTTGTAGGTAAACTAAATATCTCTGCCCAAAATGTTTTCGATGAGGTGAAACGCCTGGATTTACTCATATTTTCTGCTGGTAGAGACTTTTTCTATTATCGTAGTTTCAGTAGAAGTTTGCAGTTGATGGAGGGATCTTGCAGATTTTAATGGTTTCTTCTACTGACCAATCATGTACCTAAACGTTGGTATCAGAACTTATGTTGCTAATGCATTGTGGGATATTGTCTTGTTTGAGAGGAAAGCTCTGTCGTATCCATTTTTACTCATTCTTTTATGAAGGATAGTATTTGTTTATTCTTACTTTCTTCATAACACCTTTATATGATATATTTCCATCAATACCTAACTAATTGTGGTACTTATTGTGAAGGTCATAGATTTGTAATTTGGTGAGCCAGTCTTACCGAGATATATTCTCAGATATCAAATATAGATATTGAGATCGTCTGGGTTGCATTAGTGATTCTGGACGGCGTCGAACTCAAGGACCGAAGTGAATTTTCGTTAAAAGATACGACTGTGAATAAAGGCCAAAACACACAGAAGCAGTCTGTCTCCTTGGAATATTCTCTTTGACAGATTTATGAATTTGAGAAAATGTATTTTTGCATATTTATCCATCCATCCATCCATCCATCCATCCATCCATTCATTCATCCATCCATCCATCCATCTATCTATCTATCTGTCTGTCTGTCTGTCTGTCTGTCTGTCTGTCTGTCTGTCTAGCTTTCCATCCATCAGTCCGTCCGTCTGTCCGCCTCTCTGCCTGTCTATCTATCTATCTATCTATCTATCTATCTATCTATCTATCTATCTATCTATCTATCTATCTATCTATCTGTCTGTCTGTCTGTCTGTCTGTCTATCTATCTATCTATCTGTCTGTCTGTCTGTCTGTCTGTCTGTCTATCTATCTATCTATCTATCTGTCTGTCTGTCTGTCTGTCTGTCTATCTATCTATCTATCTGTCTGTCTGTCTGTCTGTCTGTCTGTCTATCTATCTATCTATCTATCTATCTGTCTGTCTGTCTGTCTGTCTGTCTATGTAGCTCTCCAACGTCTGTCTATCTGTATATATATGTATGTATGTATTATGTATGTTGTATGTATGCATGTACAGACGGATGATCGATGGATATACCTATGTGTGTGTGTGGATGGATGGATGCATGGATGCATAGATGAATGGATCAACTTATTTTTTTGCAATTGTCGTTACCATATCTACAATAGGATGTAAACAGACATCATTCTAGGATGAACCTTGAAAATTTGTTTGGAAACTGAATGGATAGCCTGTTTTTAAAAAAAGAGATAAAGCTAATGATTGTGGAGAATTAATAGCAAATTCTTATATTTATGCCTTATTTTTATTACAAAAACCCATCTGACATGCGATATGTTACAGTAATTTCTTGTCATGAAAGAAACTCATAAAATCAACAATGAACATTATGCGGTCAGCTGAGCTGGAAGCTGAAATCAAATCCATTCACATCATGTGAAAGTTATACTTGTAATGGAAAGTTGTAGGAACTATGAGAGAGAAAAAAAAAGAGATAAAAAGTATAACGTGTACGTTGTTAATGATAATGTTGTTATGTTTGTGTTATAAGAGAAAGGATCGGTGAAAAATAGTAACAGACTGTCACTTTGACACCTTAACAAACAGTCGTAAATAATAAAATGGCGAATGTTTATAACCAACGCAGAAGGCATATTTTTTACTCTCTTACTTGTTTCTGTCATTTGACTGAGGCCATGCTGGAGCACCGCCTTGAAGTTTTTTTTTTCTAATTGAAGAAACCGACCCCGGGACTTATTCTTTGTAAGCCTAGTACTTCTTTTATCAGTATCTTTTGGTGAAGCGCTAAGTTGTGGCGACTTAACACACCAACATTGATGTCAAGTGATGGCAGGGGGACATATATATATATATATATATATATATATATATATATATATATATATATATATATATAAAACTTACTTGGAAAAGGATGCGTGGCATTCGATCATATAATAATATAAATAAAAATTATATATATATATATATGTGTGTGTGTGTGTGTGTGTGTAGTTGAAATTTACAGGAAAACAAAAGACGAAGACAAATGTATGAACAACAAGCAAGTGTATTAGTTTGACGCTCGGGAAAGGGAGAAAGACTTTTACGTTTCGAGACTACGCTTTTCAACAGAAGCTGAAAGCGCTGACTCCAAAGGATTTTGTCGAACAACCGATTCCAGTTCTTATTTTGATAGACTTGTACTAATTCTATCGTACCCTTTTTGTCGAACCACTAAGTTATAGAGACATCAACAAACCAACACCAGTTGTCAAGAGGTGGGGCAGAGACACAAACTCAAAGACAGACACATACAGACGCGCGTGCGTGTGTGTATATGTATGTGTGTATATACGACGGGCTTCTTCAGGTTTCCATCCATTAAATCCACCGACAAGGCTTTGGTGAGCCCTGTTGGTGTAAAGTGTTAAAAACTCTATCTTGATTGGTGTTGGATGAAGAAAAACAAAGCGACGACAACAACAACAACTACTACTACTACTACTACTAGAAGACGATTAGCTAAAACATCAGTGATAGTAAAAAAACAGAAAGTAATAACAAAAGCAACAAGAATATCAGTTACAACAACAGAAAAAACAAACAACAACAAATAGAATTTCCTTTGAACATCATAATCTGAGACTCGTATTTAAGTTACTGGCTGGAAGGCGAGTTGGTGGTGTTTAAAAAAGAGCACTTGGAATTCTCGGATTGTTGTAAATGCTGAGGAGAAGGAGGCGGAGGAGGAGGAGGAGGAGGAAAGAAGGGGTAGGGGAAAATACCATTCCATAACACCAACACTACCACAACCACCACTACTACAGCCACCACTACTACAGCCACCACTACTACAGCCACCACTACTACAACCATCACCATAAACACAACAGCTACCACAAACACAGCCACCACCACTACTACAACCCTCACCACATGCACAATCGTCACCACCAGCTACGCCACCGCAATACCACTCGCACCATCGCATTTATATATAACAGATTTTTTTTTGTCTTGTTTTGTCTTGGTAGTCACAAAGCTAAAACTATGTCTAAAAATGAATGCCGTTTTGAGGGACAGTGTTAAAATGGCGGTGTTTGTCCAAGCCTGAGGCTGTGGGGCAGCAGTAATTATTATTCCCCTTGTGTAAGAGACATCACGAGATACGTAGATGCTTCAACTGTCAATTTTCAATGGCGCCCCCTTTCTAAAATTACCCGTTCTTTTTCTTTTATGTGTATATGTGTATCTAGGTATATTTGTGTTTGTAAGCACATATTTGTGAGTGCACGCACGCGCGCGCGTGTGTGCATTTGTGTATATGCGTGTGTATGTAAACATATGTATGTATTTGTTATATAT
>NC_068993.1:53765763-53768611 GCF_001194135.2 Octopus bimaculoides
TATATATATACATATATACGCATATACGTACATATATACACATACATATATATGTATGTATATGCCTGTATTTGTGTACTTGTGTGCGTGTGTGTGTGTGTGTGTGTGTATAACGGTGTGCGTGTGGTGTGTTCTCGTTCCCGATTCATACCTCTCTCCTCTTCCTCAACCCCCTCCACCCCGTCCCCTCCACTCCTCCTCACTCGTATTCTCCCACCACCATCACCACAATTACACATACTTCTTTCTATTATCCTTGGCTTCATTGTTTTAGCGCTTACTGTTATTTATGTTAGATTTTTATCACACACCAGCTTCTGTTTCTTTCCAAACTGTTATTTCTAATCGTTCCCCTCTCCCACCCTACTACCCCCCTACATCACCACTCTCCACCTTAATTCACACCCTACTCCGCCACCCTTTTTCACCTCCGTCGTGTTCCTCATCAGTCCGAATTAATTCATGTTTTCACTCTTTGAACCCGTCAGTCATCAAGGTTCTCTGTTCACGTTGCCGACATTTAAACTAAAAATATATATGTATATATTTAATGATAATGTTCGTAACTAAGAGAGCAATATATTATTTTACTTGGCTGAGACACGAGAGGTTTCTATCTAAATTAAAAACAGGGCCTCTTCTATATTATTTTTTCTGTTCTTTTGTCTGTCTTGTACTTGAACAATAAGCTACCAAATATTTCAAGGGGGCACAGCTATAGATATTTTTGCATACAGAAAAAAGCGTAACGAATTATTTTGAATAAGGCTTGGATACACAACGCTATGCTGATGATGTCTAATAGACTGAAACATGTCGATGTTCATTTCTAGAGTGGAAACAAGGACCTGGCTTTCCCATCGCTAAGTATGTGAGTTAACTTCGTTAAATTAATTTCTTAAAATTACCTCCCTTTAATAACCTCTTTACATTCAAACTACGAATTCCATCGAAGTTGGACTTCATTTTTCAATCTTTTCTAACCGACAATATAAAGTACACATCGAGCTCTTAGTTTGCTTAAATAGACTACCACCCCTCCCACTAAATCTTCTGGCCTTGTGCCGAAACTTGAAACCATTGTAAAAATAATATTAAATGGGAAGTGCATAACAGAAAGGACAACTTGAAATCACACCATTTCAACGTAAAACTACAAGGAAGAGCACATAGGAAAATATAGCTGTGAATACGTTATGTCTACGAATAAAATAAGTCATGTCTGGGACGGCTTTGATTATAGATCTACATCTAGGTCGACTTGGGACTAAACAACGGCAATAACATACAACTGTGTGTTTATAGAAATAAATTTACATATTTTAGTTTTGATATATCTCTGTATAACGTGTGCGAGTGTGTGTGTGTGTGTGTGTGTGTGTGTGTGTGTGTGTGTGTGTGTGTGTATTCACTCCCCAGTGTAATCATGTATATTTTCTTCAAAACAGATGGTGCTAGCAGTGTCCGTAGAGACATTGGTTTGTATTTCTGACTAGACTTATCTCAATGCAAGATAACTTTGTAAATTTTCTAAGATTATTACAAATAGTTGCATGGCCTTGGCCGTGATTACTAAAAGAAGCTGAAAAACTTGCTTACTAGAGCTCTTTATATAATTCCTTCCTCTAACACAGAAGATTAGCTAAGTGTAGGAATAAGATTACAGAGTACATGACACCAAGCTGAATTTGAACTAGGAAACTGTATTTCTGAAACAAGGGCAAATGACGTAAGTTGCTTGAAAGATCCGGTTTGGCATTATGTACATACCCAGAATTAGGGTATCCGATGACGATGGCAGATCCAACCCAATTGAAACGTAGAGTAGATGTAAATCTCTCGCTCTCTCTCACACGTAATCTATCTATCTATCTATCGAGATAGATAGATAGATAGATAGATAGATAGATAGATAGATAGATAGATAGATAGATAGATAGATAGATATTAAAATTAAAACGATTCTCGAGAAAAGTCTATTCGTTTAGTTGAAAGAACATGTCAAACGAATGCAAAGCTCGAGCAGGTGAGAACATTTTCAGTTAAATAAATAGAAGTATCTCGAAGACATTTTGCGCTCATTTATTCAAATGTATGGGTTGTGTAAGCTTTCAAAATTCAATGAATTTTTTTTTTAATATGTGAGCAATGTCTACATTATAGAGTTGAGGGGCGGCAGAGATCGTAATGTTACGGATGCATCAATAATGCATCCGAAATATTACTCAATACCCAGGTTGAAAAATATTTAATGCGTATTACTTGACTTTTATCTTCCGTTTGTTTTAGTCATTAGACTGCGGCCATGCTGGGCTACCACCTTGGAGAACGTTTAGCCGAACCTATGAACCCTATGCTTAATATTTTAAAAGCCTAGTACTTATTCTATCGGTTCTCTTTTGCCGAGCCGATAAGTTACGAGGATGTAAACACACCAATACCGCTTGTCAAGTGGTGGGTGGGAACAAACAGAGATACGAAGGCACTGCCCCCATATATATGGAGTGGCTGTGTGGTAAGACGCTTGCATTTCAACCACATTGTTCCGGATTCAGTCCCACTGGGTAGCACCTTGGGAAAGTATCTTCTACTATAGCCTCTGGCCGTCCAAAGCCTTGTCAGAGGAAGCCCGTCGTATATATATATAATCGCTAGCCACTACACATTCTTTTTTTTCTCTCCTTGTTTCTTTCTTTGTTCCTTTCTGTGGAAGAGCGTAGGCTCGAAACGTTAAAGACTTTTTCACTTCCCGAGCGTTATACTAATATATCTGTTTGTTGTCTACACCAGCTGTCTTCGTCTTTTGTTTTTTTTTTGTGTGAATTCTCCCTATATATATATATATATA
>NC_068993.1:53768621-53771510 GCF_001194135.2 Octopus bimaculoides
CACACACACACACACACACACACACACACACACACACACACACACACACACACATATATATGCATGACCGCCTTCTTTCAGTTTCCATCTACCAAATTCGCTAAAAAGCTTTGGGCGGCCTGAAGCTATAGCAGAAAGCACGTTGCGCAAGATACTGTACACCAGGGTCTAGAGTTCCACCATATCTCAAATAGAACAGACTCCTTTACAGAGATTTCTATCAGTCATAAAGTGGCTGTGAAAGTGTATGTCTCCTTTCGGTTATCCGAGGATAAGAATATGAAACAATATCCGAGAATAAGTATATGAAACTTTTAGCAACAGTATACAATAAACTGGATCTATGATTCCCACACATTAAATATGTACTCTATTTAGGCTTTGAGTTCATTTTTATTTCGTTTGTAATTTTACCAGCGTGTGTGGAGGCGCGTGGCTTAGTAATTAGGGGCGTTAGGCTCATGATCGTAAGACTGTGGTTTCGATTCCTAGACCAGGCGATGCGCTGTGCTCTTAGAGCAAAAGCGCTTCGTTTCATGTTGCTCCAATTCACTCAGCTGGCAAAAATAAGTGATCCTGCGACAGACCGGCGTCCCGTCCGGAGAGTGGGTGGAACATGCACGTCACAGGATCCAGGAAACCGGTGCCTTCAGTCTATGGCTCGGAAAGAATCTTTGATGCTTTTTTTATTATTATTACTGTGTATGCCCTCTTATATACGATCATAAGACTATTTGTATATGCGTGTGTTTCTGCTCGCGTGTGTATATACCGAAACAGATACATAGATTCATACTCACACACATACATTCTAATAAAGGACTAAGAACGCAATGAGACTGCAAATTAAGAATGAATCAATAAGCTCGTTTTGAAAGAAGTTTTTCCTTCTCATGTTTATATCGACGCAGTAAGCCACAAACATATTAAGTGTATCATTCTCCAGGGATTCTTTGAGACATGAAATTCAACTTTATGGATGCAATTACCGAAAGTCAACACAATAAATATTGATTTGTTAATCGTAAAAGAACAGATAATGGTAAAAATCAAAATATATTAATTTAAGGAAAAATAATAAGAAAAACATACAAACAAAATAAAGAATTGATATCATAGCCTGCCGGAAGTCGTGGCAAAGAACAGCTGAAAGTGATCTAATATCTCGATCTGGAATCATATAGAAGGGTTAATCACTCGTGTTCTTCCATTCACAGAGTAACCTACAGATCATCATTACACAGATAGCAAGAAACCGGAAGCAAACATTTGAGATTAAGAGCAGTGTAATATTGTTTTTATACTGTTGTTATTTTCTTTTATTGTACTTTTATTAAACATTATTGAGCAAACTTTGACTTACAATTTCGATTTCTAAAATGAAGAGATGACGTGGGTGGCGGAGAATAGTCGGAGTTAATGGCTGAAAATAGTGAGGTCGACAAAAGTGAAGGGAAGGAGTAGTGAAACTAATAATTATAGCCATACGGTCCAAGTTTAGTTACCCCAGAGTCTCAGAGTAAACAAAAGAACGGATTACAATAAACTAATTAGCTAACAAGTCGATAACAACAACAACAACATTAGTAATAATAATCCTTTTTACTATAGGTACAAGGCTTGAAATTTGTGGGGAGGGGACTAGTCGATTGTATCGACCCCAGTGTTTAAGGATGTAAGGCGAAGTCGATCTCGGTGGAATTTGAACTCAGAACGTAGGGACGGGTGAAATACCGCTAAGCATTTCGCCCGTCGTGCTAACGATTCTGCCAGCTCACCGCCTTTATTATAATAATAATAATAATAATAATAATAATAATAATAATAATAATAATAATAATAATAATAATAATAATAATAATAATAATAATAATAATAACACAGTAACATCAACAGCAGCAACAAGTAGAAAAGAATAAGAACATCAACCAAAGCCCGAACAACAGCTTCCATCGCAAAAATAGAAGATACACAAATAAAAGACAAAACAGCGACGACTGCGACGACGACGACGACGGCAACAACAACAACAACAACACTAGCAGCAGCTGTAGCAACAATAGCATCCACAGGAGCGACAATTAACTCTTCGCAATTTCACTGTTGCTGGAATTGATCCAAAAACACTCAGACACAACAGCACACAGTGCAAAAATAAATAGATTCCTCTTGAAGACAAAACCAGAACTTTTGATGCGGACGATAGCAGGAGTGTACTTAGAATTCCTTAAAAGGTTCCCAATAGACGTTGGGAATTTTTGAAAGAATCTCAGAGTAAAGATATTTGTGGGCATATCGGACATTTCCAGATAAAACAGTCCTAAAGCTCCGGATTATCAACAGATAAAACAAGGTAGGTGGCTTTTCCCACCTATATGCAGGTTAATATCTAATTAAATGTAAGAAAATTCTAACTGAGCCTCACCTGTAAGGTCATGAGCAGGAAATCTTGAAATGAGATCACCATGTCACGGACATATGGTTGTGATGCATGTGCCTAGTGTACTCTTATCAAACGAGTAGTCATGATGGGTACACTGGGCTTCGTATATTTTACCCCAGTGTCACTTTGAGGGCATGTAGTGCTCTCTCACTCAGTAATAATAATAACAATAATAATAATAATAATAATAATAATAATAATAATAATAATAATGATAAAAATAATAATAATAATAATAATGCGAAACGGGCTGATTACTACCTAGCTCAGATACCAGGAAACTCCAAAATGGCTGAAGTTCAAAAGATAGTGCTCATGGGAACTGCCCATATCCTACGTAAAATACTGTCTATGTGATCTCAAATTTTAAAGCAAACACATAATTTTCTTATGGTTTCTTAAACATTCACTTGAACAAAACTGTACAAATCCAAATATATGGTACC
>NC_068993.1:53771972-53774170 GCF_001194135.2 Octopus bimaculoides
ATAATAATAATAATAATAATAATAATAATAATAATAACAACAACAACAATAATAATAATAATAATAATAATAATAATAATAATAATAATAATAATAATAATAATAATAATAATCCTTTCTACTAAAGGCACTAGGCCTGCAATTTTGGGGTGGTGAAGATGATGAAGAAGATGATGATGATGATGATGATGATGATGGTGATAATAACAATAGAAATAGCGACCACAAAAATTAGTGTTGCAGTAATGGTCAACTTGTCTTTAGACGAGAAATTGTGAGCATTTAAAGGCAACAAAAAACACAACAATCTTTCGAGAAAATCGATACAAAACGAATTCAGTAAGTACAACGAATATCTATTTTATTACTTTCAAATAATTATTACAGACTAAATATATTGTTTAAATAATGAACAACACATATCAAGAAAGAAACACGAATGTATTTAGAACGAACGAAAATAAATACGAAACGAACTTAAAGTAGACCAACTTAATTTTACAAAAATTATCAGCTCTGCTAATGCATAAATTAATCAGCAACGAAAACGCTGCCGACCGAGATAAGACGCCGAATTTCGTAGGGAGATTGTTATGTGAGGTCGATCCGGAAATAATAAAACACTTGGTCCAGAAGCAATTTCCTCTGAAAAGGTTAAACTCTGAGCAAAATGTTATTATTTAACACAAAATTACATTGTATAAATGAAGCATAGCGCGTGAGGAGATAAGAAATAAGTGGGCGTTTGTAGTGAACAAAACCGAACTCCTGCTGGTAATGTTCAAAATACAAACAAAATTATGAAAGAGAATATTGGACAAATGAACACATACGGCCATTTTAAAAAGGAGATACGCTATTTGCGGAGAAGAAAAGAAGAAAAGCGAAGAGAAATGAGAAAATATGTAGCGAGGGCAAAATGGGTAAGTGGGGAAAAATGAGTAATTTCAGATAGTATTTTTTTACGCTTGAAACTATTGCAAACATTGCATAATCCTTTTGTATTGTTGCATCAAAATTTGGTCAGCATAAATTAAAATTGGTCAGTGGAGATCATTTCCTGAAATAGTGTTCTCAACATGTTATACTACTTTTAATGCATTTAGAAATAGCCATTTGCATGGTTGATACAATTTTTCTAAGGCAGTGAGCGTGTATAAAGAAATTTTTTTTTTCTTGTCAAAGTCATAAATGCAGTAAATCTTACTCATTATGCCCCACCCCTACGCGAATACACTTGCAAATGTACGGGTAATTTATTATATAAAATAATAAAAGCGCCCAATACTTGAAATAGAAGAAATATTATGGAAAACACGAAACATAAAGCAAAACAATCAACCACTCATAAAAAGATGATTTATCACAAAACAATGAAAGCATCCGGGTGGAATCCACCGCACACGCAGAAAAAACTAAAAGGCAACAACAGAAACGATTATATAAAATAAGTGAACCCCCGGAAATACGATAGAAATGTTACGGAACCCACCATCTGTGTATGTGTCTTTCTATTTGTGTTCCCTCCCTCCCCCACCACAGTGCTTGGCAACTGGTGTCGGTTCGTTTACATCCCCATAATTAGCATTTCTGTAAAAAAAAATCATCTGATAGAGTAAGTACAAAACTTGAAAAAGCAAACTAAATAAATGAATAAATTAATGAGGTAGATTTGTTCGATTAAAACCCTTCAAAGTGGTTCCACATCATGGCCGCAATCCAATGAGTGAATTTAGTTAAAAGGTGAACGGACGAAACACTAGAACAATGCAGAAACGACAAAGGAAACGCAGCAGAAAATGAAAAGGTAAAGGCGATTCCACATTCTCAAAAGACAATGCAAGGTACACTTCAGAATCACCGACGTGCATCCGGAATCTTGCATCACGATGGCAATAATAAATTAAGTACCAGTTGCGTACTGGGACTGACCTAATCCACTGCCCCCTCCACCAAAATTTTGGGCCTTGAAATAAACTCGACTGCTCCCACAAACAAGAATACTAAAAATGAACCCGACCGCTCTCAAAAATTAGGTCGAAAAAAAAAAAAAACAGGAAAAATAATCCAGTATCCTTGTCCCAAATTCTAATCACTTCGTGCCAGTCATGAGGCCAAACATCCCTGAAAGTTTCATCGGAATCCATCCAGCGGTTCTTGAGATATCTTGTCCACGGACAAACAAACAAACACGACTG
>NC_068993.1:53775009-53776400 GCF_001194135.2 Octopus bimaculoides
TATATATGCACAGATGTAAATATGTCTATACGTCTCTATGCACATATATATGTATATACATACACACATATATACACATACGTGTGTGGTGTGGTGTGGTGTGGTGTGGTGTGGTGTGGTGTGGTGTGGACGTATCCCTACTATAGTACATCATAACTAATTCTCAGATGTTCTTCCATTTTGCCGTAATTTATGTTTGCTGTCAACAGAGGCACGCGTTCCTTTAACATTTTTATGCTCTTCCACAGACAGAAATATGCGTGTATGTATGTATGTATGTATGTATGTATGTATGTATGTATATAGACAAACTTATTCATTACACACACTCACATACAGCAACAAATACGCACCCATAAGCACACATATATTGATGGATGCACACACAAATACATACAAACACAGATGCTCATACTTTTATTTTAGTCGGAAAAAGAATAATTGCCAATATCCGTTTCAGTACAACACGGTTTTACATTAGGAATCTTATATATGTATTATGTATGTGTGTGTGTGTATATATATATATATATATATATATATATATATATATATATATATATATATAGATAGATAGATAGATAGATAGATAGATAGATAGATATAGATATAGATATAGATAGATAGATAGATAGATAGATAGATAGATAGATGCGCGCGCTCGTGTACGCGAGTGCGTGTGTGCATTATATATATATATATATGATTTCATATACATAATTTACAAAAGAGATACAAATAGTTTCATGCTTTAGAAATACAATAAATTGGCAGATTTATATAACATGCCCTGTATCTCCAAGCAATCTTTCAGGCACAGTGCATATCGTAAGATGTATTTAAAAATCAGGACGCTAGTCCATGTGAAAACACGAGGAGGAGCGATATGAAATTAACGTAAAATAAAAGATGGAGAAGAAAGAAAAGAAAAGCAAGAAATCAAAGATCTTCGCCCTCTTTGTCTGTAGAAATCAAAATTAATGTAGCTGGTGTAGAATAATATAACAGAACGGAGGTCAAAGTCTGTGAGATAGCAACTCAATCCGAAACGGATGGTGCCCTCCAGTTTGACAAGAGAATGTTGTCCATGTGCGGGCATTTGCTAAAAGTTTCGGATCTGAAATTAAGTGTGGTGGAATTCTTGAACCTAAAAAGAATGTACGATTTTCCAGCTACGAATAATATGCATCGCTTTGACCCATTTATATATGCGGTAGATTTCTCCCCGATTTTCCACCTGTTTGTATGAGGTGTGCATTTGTTTTCGGATCCCATACATGGTTAGCCAACCTAGAGGCTCCGGAGTGAGCAGTTTTCTCACAGACTTTGTCCCCCTTTCTGCTATATTGCTCCATACTATCTATCTGCCTGTAAATCTGTATATATATATA
>NC_068993.1:53776480-53777850 GCF_001194135.2 Octopus bimaculoides
ATATATGCGTGTGCGTGTGTGTGAGAGTGTTTGTGCGTGCATGTGTGTACACATGCAGATATACTTGCATACATTCAGTTTATATATATGTATGTATGTACGTATACACATGCGTACAAACATACATATATACGTACATACACACATACATAATACATACATAATTCATACATGCATACATACATGCATACACTCACACACATACACACACATATCTTTGTATAAGAATGTTTGTTATCTATTTCGGAGAAACAGGAGTCTATTGGCTATGTTCTAAAAATTATCATTTCTTTGCGATATTAATGAAGTGAGTCATGTTTCTTATTTAAGCACATTATCTCATTATCTCATAGTTTATGGGCAAAGCTGTGTTTATGCTTTGTATCTCGACATTTTCGATTTTCTCCATCGCATATATACATACATGCACACGCACGTGCACATGACTAATGAATGATTGTAATCACGACCGAAAGGCCATAAGAAGAAGTAACAAGACGTTACATAGATATCCACTAATGACTGGTATTTAGTTTATTGATGAGAGGAAAGACAAAGCTACTTCAACAAGAAGTGAAACTCAGAAAACCTAAAGAGATGCAATGAGGGGCATCCTACTAATTCTACCAAATCATCGTCATTCAAATCATTCAAATAGTTAACATCTTCAACAATAACAACAATAACAGCAGCAGCAGCAGTAATAATAATTCTTTGAAATTTGTGGGCTGGGGGTTAAACGATTAAATCGACCCCAGTGCGTAACTGGTACTTATTTCATCGACACCCGAAAGGATTCCAGGCAAAGTTGATCTCGTTGAGATTTGAACTCAGAACGTAATGAGCCGAAACAAATATCGCAAGAGATGCTCCACCAACTCTGCCAGTTCGCCGTCTTTAAAAAAAAAAAACAACAACAACATAGAACACACACACACACAGAGTTATTAATGAGAAAGAAAATAGTATGATGAAATTTATTTAACCATTGGAAAATTCATATATTACAACAATTTGTTTCGTAACTTTAAGCATGCAAAGGTAATTTATTTTATTGTATTTAATAATAAGTAAATTGCTTACAAAGACTATTCGTATTAATGCAGACATGTGAGTAATTTAATTATTATTAAATATAATAAAATACATTATGAAACGATTTGTTGTGATATATGAATTTTCCAATGGTTAAATAAATTTTATCATAGTTTATTTCACCCGCCAGTTATAACTTTATACACTCTTTATGGTTCTCTCTTACATCATGCTATATATTCTATATGTTTTGTAGAATGATACATTAAGGATGCATTTTTTATGAGTACCACCGGTTTAGTTGAATCCATATATTGCGACTTAAATCTTTATAT
>NC_068993.1:53778939-53780978 GCF_001194135.2 Octopus bimaculoides
ACTCTGTTAAGTCATAAAATAACGCGCTCGCGCATGCACACACACATATACACACACACACACGAGCACACACACACACGAGCACACACACACACGAGCACACACACACATGTGCACACACACACACATGAGCACACACACACATACACGCACGCGCATCCACACCAACTCACCCACCCACCCAAAAGACACACACTCACACACACACACACACACACACACACATACACACACAAGCAGGTTATAAATCAAAACACCAGTCTTTGTCAGGTCAAACGAGTGTCGTCTGCTCATAAAACGTGTTTATTTTGATTTTAAACCCCGCACTTCTTCCCACAAAGGTCGTCTTTCTGCCGTTCGTATCAGTATCATTAATAAACTGACAGTCTATATTTTAGTTGAGAGAGTATTATGGTTGAAGGTTTATCAGATATTTCGCAGATGACGCGTGAATAGTACTTCATTATTGTGCCAATTTATTGTCTGAAAAACTGAGCCATTAAAAATTAAATGTATATGCCTAAAATAGACCGTTATTGGATGGATACGAACTGCTGGACTAGTTTTCTTTAGCCAGATAAACAAACGTTTGATCGACAGACCAGCTGCCATTCCCTTGCTAGATCACCACCGGTAGAGTAGAGCTGTGTTTATCATAAAACATCTATTTTCACTTCACTGATATTATTATTAGTTCGTCCGTCGTTGTCGACGATGACCAAGGACATCATACGGCAGAAGAAGACGGTACATGGTGTATCCTGTTGTGGCCAAGCTGTCCGATGTGTGCTCGGAAGGCTCTGCTGCAGGGCGGGCACTGGAAGTCTGTTGGAACTGAATGCAAGAGTTGACTCTGGACTTGAGTAGTTCGCGTTTTTCTCGTGCCCTTGCAATCTTGTTCTGTTTATTGGAGGTGGCACCTTTGTTGGTGCAGTTTCGCCAAGCAGGGCGGTCGTGTGATTGCGTTTCTTAGGTATCGGGGTTGAAGTTAAAGATCTTCAGTGATACTTGGACGCTTTTCGAAAGCTACGCCAAAAAGCTAAACCGTTTCCACATGAAATCACCTAGCAAGACAAAGTGCCAGGCACGGAGGTCCTCTCTCGAGCGGATTTGCATGGCATTTACAAACAGCTGAGGAGAACGCAAGTCAGGTGGGCAGACTACCTCGTTCGAATGCCTGACACGTGACTCCTCAAGAAACTGTTTCAAAGCGAAATGGCGGATGCAAGTTGGAGAGCAAAACAGACAGACAAAGTAGGCAAAGAGCTTCAAGTACACAAAACCTCAGTTCACCGTAACAAGCTGGTGAACCACTCAGCAGTTTTGTATTTCGACTGTGGTGCTTGTAGTTAGTGACACAGCCGTTAGCAGTTAACTGTGTTGGTTAGGAACACGGTTCTCGCCTTCGATTTACTACACCAAGCTGAAGAACACTCAGTGGTTTTACAATATTTAGTCTGTAGTACTTCCAACTGAATAGGCCGAGCCGCTGGCAACTATGTGTGTTGTTAATAACAACTTACTATTAGCGCCAAATATTAATGGTGACAAGACACGAACTACCGACCTCTCGATTGCTTGTCTGGTATACTATACCCTCAGCTATCAATTACTCCACTGGATATGCTACATCAGTTGTTCTCAATGAGAAATCTCGAGTTTCACCTCCCAAAATCTATTATTGATATTTTTTGTACTAAAACATCCCAAGCCTTTAGGATGCTTATGACCCGAACCGATCTTGAACCGTTTCAAATGTTTTGATCGTCGTTGAATGTTAGTTATCATCACGAAGTATAATTTTGTGGCATTAAAAAAAAAAAAATGAGAATTTGTGGAAGCCTAAAGTGTACCACTAAATGCATTTAATAATTATACTCTAAAAATGCTATTTATTTCTAATTGGAAGAGTTCAACAAATGAACTGAGAATTCAATACTGAACAATAGTAGATTTTCTAAGCTAAGCTCCCCAGAGAAGAAAATGAAAATATATTAAGAGATTAAATGGGAAGCATTGTTTTCGGCAAAGGCATGACC
>NC_068993.1:53781783-53784421 GCF_001194135.2 Octopus bimaculoides
TAGTAATAATGATAATAATGATGATGATGATAATGATGATGAAGGCGAGCTGGCAGAGTCGTTAGAATGCCGCTCAAAATGCTTAGCGTCATTTCGTCCATCTTCTGAGTTCAAATTCCGCCGAGGTTGACTTTGCTTTTCATCCCCTCGGGATCGATAAAATAAGTACCAGTTGAGTATTGGGGTCGATGTAATCAACTTTCACCCCTCCACCACATCGAAATTGCTGGCCTTGTGCCTGAATTTGAAATCAATAATAATAATAATAATAATAATAATGAAGGTCGAGCAGGCACAATCGACTTTTTTTCCATCTCTTCGGGGTCGGTGAAATAAGTACCAGTAATATACTGGGGTCGATGTAATTGACTTCCCCCTCCCTTCAGAAACTGCTGGCCCTATACCAAAATTTGAAACCATTATTTTTTCTATGACAGTTTTTTCTGGATCAAGCAACGTAGAATTGAATGTGTCTAAGGGTAGCTACGGCGATGAAAAACTATATATTTGACTGTT
Source organism: Octopus bimaculoides (assembly GCF_001194135.2). Taxonomy (NCBI): domain Eukaryota; kingdom Metazoa; phylum Mollusca; class Cephalopoda; order Octopoda; family Octopodidae; genus Octopus; species Octopus bimaculoides. The sequence continues at coordinate 53,782,300 of NC_068993.1, forward strand.
TATGTATTTCTGTACTTACTCAGGAATATAATATAAACCTAATAACACTTAAGTATACAGATATGTCGGAATTATCGCATTCCCTAACATGAATGGACATGATATAGATAAACTTAGAAAAAAAAAATTAAAAAGCCACTTACTATATTCAAAGAATTTGGTCTAAGCATTTCAGATCTGAAATAGTAAGTCTTCAGGATATAAGTAACACTAGAGAAATGTTTGAATGAAGAAACAATATATGTAAACAAGAGATCAGATTCCTGTGTAGATAACCTTAGTGGACACATTTTTAATCTATTATTTGATAAGTGAGTATTCAATAAAGGTTCTCCATATTACAACAGAGTCAACTGAGACTTAGCACGAAACCGTTTCAAAGATAAATTGTAATACATAGGACCCCACATCATGAATCGCTAGACACGGATATTGGAAAATAATACTGTGTAGTCGTTTTATAGCATAAATATTTCGACAAATCTAGTGAAATTCTTTTTAATTTTGGTGTGGTCAGACATTCTCACTTCAAACAGACACCAACATAAAACCCTTTCGTTCATCCGTCTCCTTTGTGTATTAATTCATCGAAATATCGTGAGGGTAGAGTCGTCAGGCATCTCCTCTATAGGCGACTCTCAGAAGCAACTATCATTACACTTTATGTTTATGAGGTTTATAACAATATTACCGCGGGAGCCAGAAATGACATCCAAAGCGTAAGCTTGAAGCATCTGTTTTCGTAGGTGTAGTTCACAAAGGTTTTTAAAAGGAAGAACATAAGGATAAGCGTTTCCTTCACACTTTCATTTCATATTTCAAAAAATATTCAGACAGTGAATATTCAAAAGAAAATCAAGCTCGGTTTACCAGCAGATGATCGTAAACGAGTAACTCCGAGCACGGGAAATCGGAGCCTTTCAGTCATAATGTATGTATGTATGTATGACTGTAAACTAACAGGAATAAACTGTTATAGTAATTAGAGGGATAAATATTTCAAAATTATAATGAAAATATTTTTTCAAAACGTATAGCGTCTGAGGACGATTTAGAGCAATAATAAAAATGTTTATGTTATAATTCCGAAAGATTTCTTTCTCTAATTACTATAACAGCTCATTTCTGTAGGTTAGTTCTACATCCTCTTTTAATATTTCAATGAGTAAAGTTTCTTATTAGAAAGCAAATTAAGCGTAATTGTTTTCTTAATTTTTTAATGGTTTCTACTCCGTGGCATACATAAGCTGTGAAACGACCACGTGTCCGTTGGCGACCATGAACGTTTGACTACTAGAAATAAAATCATGTATTTACAAGATATGGAATGTATGACGTAGTTATTTCAATATGCAGTTGATTACATTTTTTTCAAGAGCATCTTCGCATTAGTAGACTTATCATGACATAACCGCTTTAAACTCGAAAATTTTATTGAGCACTCTCGCAAATTGTTTAGCACAAGGGAAATATTTTCGTCATGTTTGCGAAACATTTCAATAATTACTATATATTTTTCAGTCTACGAAGAAATGGTTAAATTTGCCATGTTTGTATCTCTTCTACGGAGGTCTACATGTTATATAATACCTTGTCACTCTGTGGAGTGGCCTCTCCGTTGCCGGGGGCTGATATTATATAAAGTGTTAAATAATTATAATGTGCAAATCAGTAGCTCCTGTTTTCTGGATCTACTGGACTTGTTAGTATAAACAGAATGGTAGCTTATTTCTTTGGATTAGTTAAGTGATGAAAAACACCTCTGATGAGACCCCAATAAGGTTCGAAAATTAATTTAGGCCATTCTTCACTTTCCCAATCAACGGAAAGTCGTTAAATTTTCTATGTTCGTATTTCTTTTACATAGGATTATATATATATGTGTGTAGTGTGTGTGTTAGTGTGTGTATGTGTGTGTGCAGTTGTTTGTGTGAATCATCATCTTCGTTCAATGCCCGTTTTCATGGTAGCATGGGTTGGGTATATGTATCTTACTTGTGTGTATGTGTTGTGTGAGTGCACGTTTGTACATGTACACACAAACATGACAGCTAAAGAACGAAAACAATACTCTCACATTTAATACAAGTTGACACATCGCTATATATATATATATATATAT
>NC_068993.1:53784737-53785295 GCF_001194135.2 Octopus bimaculoides
GCATAAATGTAATTCTTTTCCATATTCGCGGCTCCGATGATGCTATTGGGTGTTACCTAGGTACTCATCTATGATGAGGAGTCCACTGCATCCTATAGCAGAAACATCCGTAAGCTAATGAAGTACATAAGATAATCGTTTATTCCTTCGTCATCTCATTTTCTTATTACGTACACACACACACACACACACACACACACACATCCACACACATATACATGCATACATGTGTGTGTATTATTTATATATAGGTATATGTGTATATACACTAAAAATTCGACAATATACTCTATAGACTTGATTTTTGTATAAATAGTTTATGGCCTCTATAACCAAGGGAAGTCGCTTCTAACAAAGAAATTTTGTCGAAATAGCATGACTCCACTTCAGTGTCTCCTTTCATAATGGAGCATACATAAGTTCTTAAAATAAGGTTATACGTCGAGCACGCACGCACACACACACATGTATGTGTGTAGATAGATTGATAGATAGATAGATAGATAGATAGATAGATAGATTGATAGATAGATAGATAGATAGATAGATAGATAGAGA
>NC_068993.1:53785305-53785881 GCF_001194135.2 Octopus bimaculoides
GAGAGAGAGAGAGAGAGAGAGAGAGAGAGAGAGAGAGAGAGAGTTGTATATCATTACACGGTATACTTAAAAAAAAAACTATATTAAAATTAATTCCACTTCGTTCTCAGTACATTTCCATTCAGAAATTATGTAAGTTTACAGAAGCTGTCTTATAAGTATTTTAAATAAAACAAACGTAAAGCGCAGGGGCCGGATTACCTAAAATTAACTTCTATATACATAAATAATATTGTCAATATCTTTTACTGCTGGTTCTTTTTTTTATTTTTTTATCTAGTGTTATAGGACAGGGGACATTACTCTGATGCGATTCTAAGGAGTTATATGCTCCTTTAAATACTAGGGTCCTTTCAGCGTTTCTTTTACATGCTGAAGGTCGTGTGTCATGGAAGAGTAGAAGAGAGGAATGTCGTTATATCTTTGAACAGCTGGCTGCAGGTTTATGTAAATAAGCAAGAGGGAATTTAGCTTAAATCAAGGCAAATTATCCTGTTGAATGTTATGGACATGAAGTAAGAGAGGGTGAGAGAGAGAGAGAGAGAGAGAGAGAGAGAGAGAGAGAGAGAGAGAGAG
>NC_068993.1:53786225-53790596 GCF_001194135.2 Octopus bimaculoides
GGGAGAAAGAGAGGGAAAATGGGACAAACAGTCAGAGAGATTGAACTAGTGGACTGGGGAAAAAATATTGTAATTATGTGTTGTGTGTGAGGAGCAGTGGGCGTAGCCAGATTCTCAAGTTAGTGGGAGCGACTCATAGGAAAAAAAAAAGGCACCGTGACACACATCAAATAATTTTCAACTGATTGATTATATTTTTTACAAGGGGCCCCAATTACGAAAAAACGTGCTCGGGGATAGCGGTGGCTCCCTTTGTTCCCCTGGTGAGGAGGAAAAGCTCTAGTGCAAATCTATTACTAAATCTAAACTTGAAGCTACAAGAATTTCTGGCAAATATTTGTGCACCACGCATCACTTGTATACATAATGAAACCCAAGAAGTCGACAAGCATATTAGTTCGATGGGGCTCTTTTCCAGGGTGCAGTACGAATATTGCCCGGAACTGATTAATTGATTTTGCTGTATCAGGATTCGATCCTGTTACTCTATACAGCGAAACAGCGCATCAATATCTGCTTATTCGAGTTTATTCTTTTACCTATTCTATCCTCAGATTTGTGTATTAAATGTTACGAGCTCCGTCGCCTTGTACATAGCCAAAAGCTGAATACAAACCGAGAGAAATTGATCCATTCGGCCATTGCAAAGCATCACTGTTTTGGGAAATACGATTTAACCTTAAAGCTTTTCTCTATCTTCAGAGAGATTCTGTAACGAATGAAGGAAATGATAGGTTTATAATAATCATTTCTGCTCTAGGGGGTGGCCAGTCGATTAGACCGACAGCAGTACGCAACTGGTACATAATTTATCAACCCAGAAAGGATGAAAGGTAAAGTTGACCTCGGCGGAATTCGAACTCAGAACGCAACGGCAGACGAAATACCGCTAAGCGTTTCGCCTGGCGTGCTAACGTTTCTGCCAGCTTGCCGATCTGATAGGTTTATAATAATAAGATGACAAATATTTTTAGCAGAAGGTGTAAAAGAGATGAAAAGAAACTAATCGATAGACATTTTGTCTAGCAGCTGGATATTGTCAGAACAACAATGATAAGTGGTCTAGGCAAGAGAGCACCTAATCTGATGAGTACTTACGGACTACTTCAAAATAAACCTCTTCTACTAAATTGTGTTTCCTACTAAATATGTTATTCATATATGAAGAACAAAAATTAGTTTAGAAATTAAACGCTCGCTACTCGAATCTGATATTATTATTAGACAGTAGCAATCGTAACTTATTGCGTGCTTAAGTAACTATTTACCAAACATATTAGTTATCAATACTAATGTTGCTTAATTCGGTAGTTTGTTATGCGATCTTATGCTGAGGAAATTTAGTTTTATGAAAGTTCATTGAGAGCAAACCTCGATAATATCACTGAAGTGTTATGGATTAAAAGGCGTTTGCGTAATAAAGAATAAAGATATAAAAATGAAATATTTAGGTGCAGGAGTGGCTGTGTGGTAAGTAGCTTGCCTAACTGTGCCTCAGTTCAAAGACATAATGAAATTGTAAAGTAAGAGGTTTATAGCCTCAATTTGTAAATTTGTGTAATTTATAAAAGAACAATGATTTACAGAAGCAGAGTTTGGCGGGCGGTTTCTGTCTTCTCCCATTAATATCATCATATTCACCATTCATCTCATCTCATTAATGTACTTGTCCATCCCGCAGCTACTCATCTTTGTACTGCCTTCGTGGCAAATTGAAATGAAATAAAGTAGCTTGCTTAACCACGCGGTTTCGGGTTCAGTCCCACTGCGTGGCACCTTGGGCAAGTTGGTGTGTTTACGTCCCCATAATCTATCGGTTCGGTAAAAGAGACCGATAGAATAAATACTAGACTTACAAAGAATAAGTCCTGGGGTCGATTTGCTCGACAGTGCTCCAGCATAGCCGCAGTCAAATGACTGAAACAAGTAAAAGAATAAATGAAATATTTAATTAATTAGCTATTCAGGTTTTAGTCCTGTATAAAGTGTAACGAGAGTTTATTAAAATGGGAGGGAAACCTTGACTGGAATAATTATACATATGTTTACAATTAGTGCAGTGCTGCACTCTTTATTCTAGATTTTCAGTTCCGTTTTGCCTGTGAAAACGCATTCGGTTTACTTTTAAACAAAAATAAACCATTTCACTCAAAGGAAACACATTTTAGGAAACGTGGAAAGACGTACTTTAGAAAGTTTATTTTAGTTTTGTGTTTGGTTTGCAAGGTTCTTGATGTTAATTCGCGCCTTTAAACAAGTTCAGTCGCGTTTTGGGAGAGTCATTACGCCAATAATAAGAACACACACACAAGTTCAATTCCACTTCTGTATTATTAGTCAATTTGTTAAGTATCAAACCAGCTAATCAATTAAAGAATCAATCGTTTGCTCAATGTGCTGGTTAAACAATCGATCGGTCGTTTGTTTGTCCATCAAAGTTCTGTCGTGGCTGTTCGCACCCTTGACTCCCATAAGACCAACTCTTAAATAGACAAAGCAGACTTTGGAGCGTGTTGGGAGTCACGGGTCACTGAAAAGGTTGCAAAGAACAACGAAAGAACTTTGACGGACAAACAAACAAACGATCGATTTGCTAGTCAATTGGTTAGACATACAGTGACTGGCAGTAGTCGCATGGAGAGTGTTAGTCATACACTGGCTGGCCATCATACACTGACTGTTGGTCATACTGGTACTGGTACTGATCAAACAGTTGATGCTGTTGATCATACATTAACTATTACTCATCAATGATCATACATTGACTGTTTTATGGCCATACACTGACTGATAGTGTTCATACATAAACTGAGTCATACGCTGACTGTTGGTAGTCAGACGTTAACTATTGGTGGTCATACACTATCTGATAGTGACCATACATTGTTTGATAATGGACATACAGGAAAATACAATAATTGTTGATGGGCAGCACAGAATACTACATATATAAGATGATAGCTCAAAACTATATCCTTATCTCTCCCCACAATAACGGTGCTGTAGAAAATGTCGATTTTATTCCAGTTCTATTTCCAGCCAATATTTAGGCTTATATAAGAATAGGAGTTGACAGCGGCATTTCATCCGTCTTTACGTTCTGAGTTCAAATTCCGCCGAGATCGACTTTGCGTTTCAGCCTTTGGGAACACTAGGTCGACATAATCAACTTAGACCTTTCCCCGAAATCGCTGGCCTTTGAAACCAATATTTATGGTTAACAACTTTTTTTTTAACTACGTCTATGTTTTCATAAAATCTATTCTCAACATCATTCTAAATACTAGTTAACGGTCATCACGTCTTGAACTGTTATGAGTGTCAACTGCTTCTCTGGACAGAACAGTAGGAGTTTTCAGAAATATTCCCAGTCTCTAGTTAGGTGATCCTCGATAATGTAGCTAGAATAATATGTTCTATTAACATTCATAACAAAATACCCGAATTCAAACACCTGCGACGAATATGAACCCAGGTTCCATTTTCAGCTTAAAGTCAGATCCTTTATTCTTTTACTGTGTTTCTTCTCCAGTTGTACCGAAAAAGAAAACTTAGGTAATTCAAGAAACCATCACAGACCCTATACTGGATGTGTGGCAGTCTCATTTTGTAGCAATCCGTTTATAGCTGACATTTAAACCTTCTTGCTAATCTATCTTCAGTAAGGATTGTAAGTTGAAGAATTTTATTTCATGCTTGTCAAGAAAACACCTCTGAAACCGTTACCCGCCATCCTAATTATTTGGGCATCTATTTATTTACTTACTGATTCGTCAAAATCCTTGTTGAGACTGTCTGGGGATTGTGACACGACCAGAAAAAAGCAACCGGAAAATAGTGTTCTCGTGCTTTGCCAGCTGGGTCAAAATGACAGCCGTACTAACAGAAACAATTGTGGAACTCCAGAAATTGAGATGTAACGATTGAACCTTTTAAACTGACCCTGTCTGACGACGACAACACCACAACCTCGTTTTCATATCAGTTGTATATATTAATTTCACTCAGGAACCTTATCAGCTGCGCGCCTGGCTATCTGTAGCTATTTCTCTCTCTGTAGGAATGCATGTTCCACCCGTCCTTCTCCAGTTCTCTTTCTCTGTTTTTTTCTTTTTTACCAAGTCACACAAGTCTTTCTCAAAGATTCTCATATACACATACATACACCGTACTCCGCCTTCCCCTCATACGCACATTCGCAACCACACATAAACACACGCATATTCCTTTAGGCTTAAGCAAAGGTTGACGAAGAGTGAATGACAAACATATTAACCATATTTTCTGTGTCTGTATATGACACCACTTGTATGTTTCTGGACTGTGCGCGCGTGTGCCTATATATATATATATATATATATATATATATAT
>NC_068993.1:53790799-53792485 GCF_001194135.2 Octopus bimaculoides
TATATATATATATATATATGTATGTATGTACATTCATATATATATATGTGTATGTATATATATATGTATATATGTATATATACGTGTGTGTGTGTATGTATAGATATACATGTACAAACATGCATTCATATAAGCACACGTACACACACACACACACACACACACACACACACATATATATAAATGTATAATATTTATGCATTCATACATACAGAGAGAGAGAGAGAGAGAGAGAAAGAGAGAAGGGGGAAGAAGAGAGAAAGAGAGAGGGAGGGAAGGAGGGAGAGAGGGACGGAGGGAGAGTGAGAGAGAGAAATAGAAAAAAGAGGAAATCAGAGAAACAGACGGACAAAGTGAAAGAGGGCGGCAAAAAGTAGATTTTGATCGCTTTCTGTCACAGAGTAGAATAGAATGGGGGATAGAGGGGACGGATTCTCTCTATATTTAAGTTATGAATGTGTGTATATGTGTGTGTATGCGTGTGTGTATGCGCGCGAGAGAGAGAGAGAGAGTAAGTAGTTAGTTGTCCATAAATCAGACATATGCACTCTGAGTATAAGTAAAAAAAGCACATATATTTTCTTATGTTGTTGAATAATATTTTACTGGTTTTGCATATAATTGATCAGTATGTTACCCTAGGTTTCGCACCGAATTTTACCAATAGACAATACGGACGACAGCAGATATGTTGCTCACCTAACGCTAGAAATATAGCAATACCTTTACACTGGAGATAGAGGCAGGATGTTCATGCAGGGTTTATAGTGAGAGCCAGCATAGTACAGAAGCCGTGGTATACGAAACAGTAAAGTCGACCAGTAACCATCGGAGCGACACATATATAGAGGAAATATGTTGGGGTCATGCATATAGACATACATACATATACACCTATGATGAGAAAGAAAGAAAGAAAGAAACAAACAAACAAACAAACAAAAAAACAAAGAAACAAAGAAGAAAAGAAAGAAAGAAAGGCCAACACATAGACAGATATAAGTTTATATGCTTCTTTTATACCATGGGTTAGAAACAATGACAGATAGTTTTGCCAACATTGAACCGCAACAAATAGCCGAAACGTCTGCTATTCACATCGTACTAGTATTGTGCTGTTCTCAACACAGTTCACCAGGACATAACTAAATACCATAAAGTTGTACAGTTCACATCTGTTGGTAGCAGAAGGTTTTGTGGGAAGGGTTAGTCAGAACTTTGTAAGCATCGGGTGCAGCTGGGTAGGGGTGTAAAACTGAAGATATCTAATCTTGAAACATATATACGGAAGTTTGTGCCAGTGTTACTTGATTTTATTCTAACTCATTGACCCCTCCTCTTCCTCCTCCATCTTCTGCTGTTTAATCTCCTCCTTTTCTGTTTCTTTGTTTCCTTGTAGTTAAATTGTGATTAAATGAAATTTACTCAGTAAACTAAAAAAAAATAAAGTCAATAATAATCATGAATGACTTTGTTACAGCCACCGATTTATTGACGTCATTAGCAATATGAGAATAGTGTTAATCTTTTCTGCTACAGGCGGCACAAGGCCTGAAATTTTGAGGAAGGGGTGAGTCAATTTCATGAATTCCAGGGCTCAACTGCTACATATTTTATTGACTCTGATTGAATGAAAGGCAAAGTCGACCTCGGCAAAATTTCAAATCAGAACGGAAAGACGGACAA
>NC_068993.1:53792860-53793789 GCF_001194135.2 Octopus bimaculoides
ATATATATATATATATATAGGTGTATAGTAATTTGAAATATGAGTGTGTATATCTATGTATATGCGAAGACGAACGAAATATCGATAAGCATTTTGTCCGGAGTGTCAACTATCCTGCCAGCTCGCCACTTTCTTTACAAAAGTAATAATGGTTTTAAGTTTTGGAACAGTTTCGGTGTTGAGTCGATTACATCGGCCCCAGTGCACAACAGGCCCGTATTTTAACGACCCCGAAAGGACGAAAGGCAAAATTCATCTCTGTTGAATTTGAACTCAGAACGGAAAGACGGACGAAAATCATTTTACACTGCCACCTTCTTAAGAAGAGAAATAAGAATGTTTATTTCAATAGATTGACGTTACAATACTCCTACCCAGTGTAGATATATGAGTATCATAACTGTTTTAGCTACAATAGTGGTATTTTGATACTACTACTTGTAGAGTCACCTACAGTTGCTATTGTAACTTCTCGAAAAAGCGTAAATTTTAAGATCATTAAATCTGCTAAGGAGTTGCCTGAGTTAACTGGTGAGTAATTTCGGTTAGTAAAGTGACATTTATGAAGTCGTCACAAACGTGCACTCATTCCCCTCCATGGTCACTGCAGACAAGGTCAAAATTTTCTAAATAAATAGAGGGACCGTTTATTGAATTTTTATGTAGCAGACGGTGTTCCATCATGTTCACATAATGGGAATCACTAAAATATACATACACATACACACGCACATATACATACATACATACATACATACATGCATACATACATACATACATAAATATATATAGTAATTTGAAATATGAGTGTGTATGTGTGTGTATATCTATGTATTTGTATATCTGTGTTTATGTACAAACATTTATATATATATACACGCAATTATGTGGCAAGGCCTCAACATATATATACATACATACATATATAT
>NC_068993.1:53794097-53794859 GCF_001194135.2 Octopus bimaculoides
TGTGTGTGTGTGTGTGTGTGTGTGTGTGTGTGTGTGTGTGTGTGTGTGTTAGCGTGTATCTGAAGGCATGCGTATGGGCGTACGCATACCCATGTAGCGTGTGTGTTCTGTTACTCAGAGAAGCTGTTTGTAGCTGTAGCATGATGTTTGTGTTAGAGATAGGGTTTCACGTTCAGACGCCGCTTAAATGTCTGTCTAAATAAAAGAAACCCAGGAAAATACAAGGCATGAAAACCCCCGAGTGGCCTGTGTACATGTATAATTACAATTGGATAGATTAATATTTAGACACACACACACACACACATATATACATTCACACACATGCATACACTCACACATACTCGCACCCACGTACATGAGTATCGATGCGTGGAAAACAATTCCTCATTGACATACACTGCACACGCACACGTATTAGCACCAACACGCATGCATAGACACACACACACACACACACACGTACATACGCGCAAACACGCACATGCATTCGCATAGACATCACATATATACGCGTGCAAATAGATTTACATACGTTATATTGCAGATAATCATACACACATACATGTAAACAGAAGCACACATACTCTCTCACACACATCACACGCAACCACACACACACATCCACGTGCATAAGTACCGATGCGTGGAAAATAATTTGTCATTGACATATACTGCACACGCACACGCATATAAACACAGACACACACACACACACACGTATATATATATATATATATATATATATATATATATATATAT
>NC_068993.1:53795214-53798477 GCF_001194135.2 Octopus bimaculoides
AACATATATAGTGTAACATGCTTAAGGAAAAAAAAAAGGACAATATTCGGATGCTACAAATCTGTATAGAAACAGAATTTTGAACAGACACGAATACAGTAATCCTTCGCCATATTACGGTTCACCTATCGCGGTTCACCTATTGCGGTTCACCTATCGCGGTTCACCTATCGTGGTTCACCTATCGCGGTTCACCTATCGCGGTTTATTATTTAAGCTTACGTCGATTCCTCCATGGTGTTGTTTTGCATTTATAATAAAATAAATAAATACAAATGATAAAAATAATTTTTAAACTATACAGTACAGTACTGTTTCTACATCGCGGATTTTCACCTATCGCGGGTTAGCATAAATTCTCTTGACTCTTCATTTTCTCTATTTTTTTTTATTTGGGTACCGGTTGCTCGAGACTTCCGGTTATTTGAGAACCGTACACTGGAGTCTAGAATACGTTTGCTCGCTTGCTTCGTGCCTATCCCAACAGAAACCGCTTTTCTTTTCCTTCCATCTCTCACTCCTACACGTTATCCCCTCAACACACCAGCCTACAGCACTTCAGTCGGACCTCATCGCTTCCGATCTTCCTAAACACCTACTCTAACAAGTGCACCCGCAATCTGAGTGATTTATTGGCACATTCATAGGCTTATCCTTGATTCTTTGCCTGTCCCCGCATCCGTTGCCATTCAAACAAGAACCATTGCCTGAGAATCTCGTGCTCCACACTACAAATAGTAACGTCCTTTACTCTATTAAATGCCACCTGTCACCTGTGGCCCACCGTTTCAGCTCAGTTGATCAATCTTCTCTATATCTTCCAATCTCTGGTATTCTCCTACACCATCGTTCTCCTGTAGCTTGGCTACAACCCAAATAACTTACTCTCCGCCTTGGCACAACACATCCACATGGCTTAAACAAGCTTCTCGTTGGTTACATAGGTTCACAAACGCGCGTGCACACACACACAACACATCCGCGTACCTAAACATACATCACCACTACCCATGCACCCAGCTCAAACACAAAAACACGTACGCTGCTTCCAAATACACACAGACGTACTGAATAACTTCACACGCACTACACACGCACCTCACTCTAAAAGCATACAAACGCACTACCTCCAAATACCTATACACAGCTTACACCGACTCCCATCCTTCACACACATACATATGCATACATACAGATAACACACAACATTTTGTGCGTCTGCATTCCTCTTACGTCTTGGCACACTCGCCAACGTTCTTCTGTCTCGGTACACGCGCCAACGTCTCCCTGTCCTCTAATATTTATCCTGTATTTATCATACACGTCACACATACACGCATGCACGCACACACGCGCGCGCGCCACACGTTTCCATTCACTACTCAATATATCATAACACACAGGCTTACACACGCCAATCGTTCTAGTCATAAAATCTGCACAGCAATACATACACATACTCACTACAAATTTTCCATTTACTACACAATAACGCTTTTCATACACGCACATCCCTACACATGAACACACAGCACATCCAAAACTTACGAAGTAATGCTACATCATTGCACTCACACCCACACGCACACCACCTCATAAACACACACACACATTTCCACATGCACATCAGTTGCCTTCGTGCACAAAGGCACAATAATCTATTCTTCTTTGCTAAAGAACTACTCGCTCGTTAATTGTCTCTCTCGACAAATAATCTACTTTTTGTGAAAATAGGTTCTTTCCCCATCCACCCCCGTCCATCATACATTTCATACACGTATCTTTGACGACAAATCTAAAATCGTGAGAGGGAACTTTCTCCTCTTTTCTTATTTTATCATTTTCTTCTTTTCTTCTCTGTTCTTTTTTTTTCTTGTTGTTGATGAAGGACTATTCTCCGAGACGTTGAACACTTCATATTTCTTTCTTGTAAATTAAAATGCTATACAGTGCATTTTCGTTTTTTGTGATTTGCTCCCGTTTTTTTTATTTTTCCGTTTTGTTTTGATCCTGAAAATTTTCAGTGGATTTCTGATATCGCTGACGCAATGAAATCATTTACGGAATCATGATAACACTCTACGAAGAAAAAAGAATGAACAAAATGAAGGACAAAACTGGTGAACAAAACAAAAGGCATTCGTAGAACTTCAGGTGACTAGAATGAAATAATGGAATCAGATGCTCCTGATACTTAGAAAGAAATTGTTGGAAGATATGACTTGGAAAATACCAACAACAGCAGATAAAATTAGAAATCAAAGAAAAACAACATAGAAACATTATACTAAATATGAATTGTCAAGAACTCTAACTTGGCATTTATCTAGAGGAGCAAATAACGGATATATTATAATGGTTATTTAGCACGAGGGGTATATAATAATTATTTATCTAAAGGAATATATAATAATCAACTCAATTTTATTATCCATTAAATATCATCAGTCAAATATGAATGGAGTAAAAACTCAGGTATTTCCAGGTACAGGTATAGGTAGTAGTCACAGATTTTTAATAATGTAAAACAAAAAGATCTCAAATAAGTCGAGAAGAACCAAAGTATAATGTAGAATATAATCTTGGAAATTTTAAAATATCGAATGAAAGAACCTGAAGCACAAATAAGAAACTTCGCACCTTTGTTATTATCGATGCAAGTGTTGAAGAAATAACAGAAGTCTTTGAAGAAATACTAACAGCCGAAGATTTCTTGGTAAAAGGGAAAAGTTAAACAAAAAAAATTGTGATGAAAGAATAAATCTAAAATAGGAACAATACGAAAATGAAACAACAAGAATGTACCTTAGACTGGCCAATTGCAAAGTAGTAAAAGGAATTAGGAGAGTAGAAGGTACATGGATTAAAAAAAGATGTGAAGAATTCGAGTTAAATCATAGAATAAATAATTGAAGAACAACAGGCAGAATAGTTAAGACTACCTAAATGTCAAGTTCTTAAAGATAAATATAGTAACCTACTGATCAAAGCAAATAAAGTTAACTGAAAGAAGGAGAGAGTATACTGCCAAGAGGTTTACAGGCACAAAGCGGGGGTAGGTATAATGCACTAAAGCAATTAAAGGGGATTCCGTTAAATATACAAGAGACTAAAGGAACGATTTCAGCAGAAGAAACTGATAAGCTGAAATGTAATAAATCACCTGGAACAGACAACAAGTGTAGAATTGCCGAGGTAGAAGATCCTTTTGAAACATTGTGATAGTACTTTACGTACTATCACAATATATATATATATATATA
>NC_068993.1:53798694-53804811 GCF_001194135.2 Octopus bimaculoides
TGAAACAGAATTTGCATCGCGTTCGAAACAGGATAGCAACTGAAATCACTTTTAAATGATTATTATATTCTCTTCTCATTCATTTCGAAAGAGTTTAGCATAATTATTAAGATTAAGAAATAATGTTTTCGTATTTGTGCGACTTGGTCACTGACATTTCCCCATCGCATCTAGAATTTTGTCAGTGTTTTGACACATTACAATATACAATAATAGTCACAAAGAAAAACAAATTTGAATATAACAGTTTATCAGTGCTTCAAAAAAAAAACAAAAAAACAGGCAAATACCAACACCCACCATATATTAGGGTATATTTTCGCGCACCAGTTTTCGTTAATGAGAAGATGAAATAGAAGTTGTATCTCTAACATAGGCCCAGGCATGGCTGTGGGGATAAGAAGCTCGCTTTGCAACTAAATGGTCGCGAGTTCAGTCCCACCGAGGAGCTCGTGCATACGCGTAAACCGAGTGGTTTATTTTATTTTGTTTTGTCTTATTTTTACACATTTCTAAGATCCGGTTTAAGTGCAGGGATGGCAGTGTGACATGAAGTTTGCTTCGCAACCACATCACTCTGGGTTCAGTACCACGGCGTAGCATCTTGGGTAAGTATCTTCCACTATAGCCCTGGACCGACCAAAGATTTGTGAGAGGATTTGGCTGACGGAAACTGAAAGAAGCCTGTCGTATGACAGCTGGTGTTGATTTATTTACGAACTCGTAACCTAGCTGTTCAGGATAAGAGATTGATAGAATATGTATCAGGCTTAACAGAAAAAGAAAATTAATGGGATCGATACGTTCGACTAAACCTTTCAAGGCAATGCCACAGCATGGCCGCAGTCCAATGATTGAAACAAGTAAAAGAGGAAAATATACTAAGACGTAACTCGAAAGCTTCAGATCACACACACACACACACACACACACACACACACACTCGAACATACACACAGACACTCACACATACACACACACACACACATACCCACACCATACATAAATACGCATACATGCGTATTGTTACTGAACAGTGACCTACGTTAATACACGCCTCTATTACGAAGTGTGTCAATACAAACATCTATTAAAGGGCCTGTATAAATATTAAAGTTGACTGTCAGTTTGATAATACAAAAGGTTAGCAGTCTTCTACTAAGTTTACTGGGCAACTGTTTTACATCTCTTAACTATGTCACCGATCACACTACGCCTTGTATAGCAAACTAGTGTAAGCTGCAGACGATACGTGACACAATGTTTTGTTTTCAGTTTGGTTAAGCTAGCGTAGTTTAACCAATTTGTAGAAATAACATCTTTGTAGAAAGCTTGTCCCGGCTCTTACTATACGAATATAGTACAGAGTTAGTTTCCAGTGGTTACGCTACAAAATAAATAGTAGTACTCTTCGTTACGTTGCACAAACAGTCACACTCAGAAAATAATGCGATTTAGATAAATGCAACTTAGAGTGATCTGCCCTTAGTTTATATTTCTTCCGTAAGGACTCGAGTATGTAGAATTTGTGTTCCGTTATGCTCTTCATGTTTCTATCAGTACCAGTGATATATTGAATAACATACTGAGTAAAGTAATTAGTTATCTCTATCTCTTCTAATTATAGGTCTTATGTCTATGATTCTAATCGTTATTTGAGAAATAATGACTAAATAACTAATCACGTAATACACATTTATTCGTACATAAATGGACAGACAAACATACACACGTATGTATGTATGTATGTATGTATATAAATAATTCACCATCACTAAGAGTGACCAAGGATACAAAGGGCACCGCATTGCTAGAAATAGGAGTCAAAGACTTCAGTAGTTTTTTTTTTACTCCTATTTATAGCAATGCTGGTGCCCTTTGCACCCTTGGTGACTCTTAGTTACGGTAAATTATTTCCTCCTTGGTTTTAAATTGCTTCCAGCCACCTTTATATATATATATATATATATATATATATATATATATGTATATATATATATACACGGAAAGAGAGAGAGAAATAGATATATAGCTACATACATATTTGCACATACATGGCAGTAATGAAGAGGAGACACTTATCAGCACGTGCGGTTTCAACTATGTACACAATGGTTGAACTGGAGACTGGAGACTGGAGACTGGAGACTGGAGCCAGCTATCGCAGATCGCGCAATTATCTAGAGAAATGTCAGTGAATCTTTGAGTTGAACCAAAACCTGTATTAATTCTACAAAAAAGGCCAAGACGACTCATGATTGTGATTATATAAAAACAACGACCCGGTGTAAGCAAAACAGGTATGATATCGTTGTTTGGAGCAGGGAGAAAAATTAGTGCATCGTTGTAGAGACTCGTTGGCCAGCTGATGTGAATGTATTTTCAAAAACCAGGAAAAGGCGACCATCTAGGGAGAAGTGATATGAGAAACCTATAGCTCTTATATCCAGGCTGTAGTTTCTGTCTGTCAAGTTTTCCCCTCACAGGGCTTCGGCCAATCCGAGGCTATAGAAGAGAAACACTTGCCCAAGATGTCGTGCAGTAAGATCGAACCCGAAACTAAATGATTATGGAGCGAACTTCGTAACTAATCCACCAGATCTACGCATATGGGAAGAGAGAGAGAGAGAGAGAGAGAGAGAGAGAGAGAGAGAGAGAGAGAGAGAGAGAGAGAGAGAGAGAGAGAGAGAGAGAGAGAGAGAGAGACAGAGAGACAGAGAGAGAGAGAGACAGAGAGAGACAGAGAGAGACAGAGAGAGAGAGGGCGGTATATACTAAAACCTAAGCATAATCGTGTTACTATGCATCTTTCGTTTAATTCCGCTCACTTTGTCCTGTTTCAGCTCATTTCTTATGTCTGCAGATATAACTTACTATAAAGAATTTATACTTGTTTTTCTTATCTTAACTTTCTGTGACATTTTCACATCATTCGATATCACACACCAAACAGAATTCTGGTTCACTGCGAGGGCGTTATGTTAGAAACTTAAGGGAAAACATTAAAGGATGAAAGTAGAATCATACATAAGAAGCTCTTTAACTCTTTAAAACATAGCATCTGAATAATGTTACAACGCCATCTTTCATTCTTCACATACGATGTACAAACGCCTTCTTATTTTCATTAAATACGTGTCACTTTTGGAGACATTTACAGTTTTGTTTGTAAATATTTTTCGATGGCTCGGGCAAGAAAAGAAAGGCAACACTCCTAAATTTCTGTAGGCCTTTCGAGGCAGGTTTAAGGAAAGGAAGAAAGGAACCACGCCTTGTGGATGATTGTATTCTAGGAAGGGACACTTAAAGATATCGAGAAATCATCAGATCAAAGTCCTGACTTTAATACTGACAATAAAGTGGTCCTAGTTGAAAGTCCCTAAGGGCCAAGCATAAGTGTCATGCGTGATATTAGGTTTGTCACCCAATTCATATTGTTTTAGAATATGGAACTAGTATATTGTGCACATTTAGTTCCGGTACTGTTTTATCTTCTCTACTCATCGATAAAATATTCTCAATGGATAACAACACACGGGAAAATAATCGCCAAGCAAAGCATACACATTAGGTAGAATATTGTCGGTGAAGTAGTATAAATAAAACTAAAAATGCACAGAAATGCGTCAGGTGGCGCAATACAAGCTGAGCAAAGGCAATAAAAACAACAACAATAATAAAAATCATAATAATAATAATAATAATAATAATAATAATAATAATAATAATAAAGAGTTAGACAACAAACTAATTTTATTTCGAAATTATGTTCCGCCATATTGCGACTGGTTAGAAAACCCACCGAGTCCATTGTTTCATAATAAAAATTAGCAATAAAATTTAATTATAAAGCCAAGCCATAAATATTTGTTATAAAAATTAACCGCAAAGTTATGTAGATCGTTGATCGCCATCTCAGTATCTATAACAAACATAAATTAGTTTACAATTGTTACTCTACTTCTAAGGTAAGCATTCAGTAATTGGAGTCACAGATTTTACGAGAGCAATACTACAAGATAGTTTAAAGCAAGTATTTATTCATAGATCAGTAAAACGATATGTTTCTAGCAGATCTATGTGTATCGATGCCGTCTCCTTCAATGATGACAATGTGCGTAGACATTGTTATACAAGGCAGGTCAGATAAAGGAACCGTAGCATCTAAATGACATCTAACTAAAATACTGACATTTTGAACAGATCTTCACCTTATTTCGATCACAGGTCAACTATGTTAAAGTATCAAGTGACATTATCATTTTCTTAACTAAGAAGAGACCACGCTGATAATACAGATCGGATAAACACGTTCCTCCCTCTAAATATGTAATCATATCCTTCGTTAAACCACACAACTCACTTATGTATTATTCGCAAACTCATCCTCAGTGGAAAAGCCGAGGACAACCTAATATTCTAATGCGCAAAAAGTTTGTCCAGGAGAGCTTTTATTTTCATTTTCTATGTCAGTCATCTGTGGATGTTATTTGGGTGTGACCTTTGATTATACGGAGTGCACCATTCTAAGTTCTTTTTAGTCGATCGTGATTTATTGTGGAGATATTGGGACAGAAGAGATTGATAGAACTCACAATAGATCTAGTATACGGCTATTATATTAGTATTGTTGTAATTTTGTGTAGAGGAAATGCATCGCTAGGTCTGTGCGTCATGTGTAACATTGTTTTTTTTTTCTTTTCACGGTCTTTTCTGATCTGTGAATATTTTAAAGTAGGTAACGTAACCAAAACGCATCACAATAAAATATACCATAATAATATGTCACAACAGTACATGTCTCAAAAACAAGGGCTATAATAACACGTCACAATGACGTGTCACAGTTTCACGTCAATCATTATAACACGTACAAATAACACATGTTGAAACAATATACGGCACAATAACATATGTCACAGTAGCACATGTAATACTGGAACATGTAAGAATAATTAAACACTTCATTAAGGCACAATATACAATGCTAATAAACAAACTAACCTCAGAGTTAGAGCAACGGACCTACTTCTAGAGTCTGTAACGTTCCTTATGAGCACCGCAAGGATACATCCTACCACCCTCTTTTATGGTTATGTTTACACGACCTTCCCATACTTCCCCTAAAATATTTACATCATATGAAGATGCTATCACAATTTTCTCCAAGACGAGGGTGCGCAACTGTTCTCACCTTATTTAAACTTCTGACAAACCTATTTTAAAATGAAAACAATAAAACTAAGAATACCACTTGACTAGTTTTACCGCCTCTCTTCTTAGCAGCAGCACCGAAGAGCATCAAAAAATACTAGAAAGTTCGATTTGAAAAAAAGTCAATATCCATGCAGGCACTTGGGAACTTATGGTAACTAGGAGAGCGTCATGGAGAAAAATACTGAACTCCATTAAAGACAATCCCATTAAACGTGAAATTAAAACTAGACATTACGTTTATAAATTTGTGTTGCAAACTTCCTGATGTGAAGTCGTGTGTTGAAACAAATATTGTTGTATCTCAGCACGGTCATTTTCTTTTTGCCAAATAAACACATGGACTATATATTTGTTCTTCACTCGTTTATTACTGTTCTTATTTCAACTCATGTGCATCGTCCGGAAATCTTTCGTCACACATCTGTGACCTCCTCAGTGTGTCTTAGTGTGTGCTCTTGCTCTGCTTTTTCCATTCTGTTCTTCTATGATGTGCATCCTTATATTCGCATGTGTCTATAGACAATTATAAAATAATTACTATATAGATATCATTAATCTCTTTAACTATTCAGCTTGTAATTGACCTTGCATATCTAAGATTAATCTTGTCAGAAAATCGAGGAGGGTAGATAATCTAAGGTAAGCTACCAACTGCAGAATACATATTTGTCAGCCATGTAAAAATAGATTTTTCTGTTGGTGGTTTGGAAAGCTACGTTCTGGACACAATGCCAAATGTTAAGCTTCTGCATTGCATCCAACATAGAAAAGTGATTTATGTGATAGATGTGGTAAAACCATCGCAAGAACATTGCTAAAAAGTCATCTTCACTTTGAAGCTCATTTAGAAGCAACGCTCACAACACTGAATCGACTTTCAATCTTTTCATCGGAATATAT
>NC_068993.1:53804902-53805577 GCF_001194135.2 Octopus bimaculoides
TATATATATATATATATATATATATATATATATTTGTCTGTCTGTCGATCTATCTATCTACATGTTTGTATGTATGTATGTGTGAATGTATCTATCTCTAATTTCTCTCGCTCTCTCTCTAATATATATATATATATATATATATGCATCCATCAATTCATCTATACATACATCCATCCATACCTACATACACATGAAAATAAAACCAATGACAATGGAGTACGCAGATCCTTTTCTTTCATCGATTTACAATTGCCTCATCTAAAATCGATCTCATGAGAGTTATTATATCATTATGCAATAAGATATGCAATCATTGATACATGAGGTGTCATAGACACAAAAATTGATGATCGATTCTTCGGCATCATTCATAAAGGTTATTTGCAGTGGAAACTGCGCGTATTTAAAGGGTTACATTTACATATTACAAACTAAACCAAACCAAGCAAAACAAACCTTGCTCATGAGAACGATTTTCGCTGAAACAATTGTAAAGCTATGAAATAAAAATAGTTGCTCTTTCCACTTGATTATAATAGTAGGAACTCCGCGGATATTTATATGGATTTTCGGGCCCATATTTAATATAAAAAAATAAACAATCGCCGGATTGCCATCTGTCTGAATGCCTGAACTCGTAGAAAAGAAATTTATATATATATATATATATAT
>NC_068993.1:53805802-53806285 GCF_001194135.2 Octopus bimaculoides
ATATATATATATATATATATATATATATATATATATATATATATATACATAAAGAGAGATAGATATTGATATAGGAGTAGAAAGGTATGAAATGGGTGTCACAGAGGGACATATGAAAAGAATCACGAGGTAAACAGAAACAACACAACCGCATTGAACTCCTCATCCGTTGTTTATCAAATATCATAATAATTTTGACACCTTTTGAAGACTTAGCATTGGATAATACATATGAGTTAAATCAATCGTAGTGTGTGCGTGTGTACGTGCGTGTGTGTGTATGTGTGTTGCTTTCACCTGACCGAGTTTTATCTGTTTCTTGCCTACAACAAATCTATCAATGAATAATACCACATGTGGCTTGGAACAATTGTAGTACTAAGTCTTAAACAAAGCATATAAATTCACACACATACGTATGTATGTATGTGTGTATATATATGTGTATGTATATATATATATATATATATATATATACATACA
>NC_068993.1:53806295-53807713 GCF_001194135.2 Octopus bimaculoides
ATATATATATATATATATATATATATACACATGTGTGTGAGTCTGTGTCTGTGTGTGTGTGACTTATTCATGTTAGTTAGTATATAGGCTCTCTTCTATGCTTTACCTTGCTTGTTTATACATGTTTAAAATTTTACCTGAGGACGGTAGATTTAAATAAGATAAGAATGAAATCATTCCTAATGTGATGTATATTAATACTATGTAATATTTCTGTGAAATCCTTTTGACTCCTGAAAATATGTTTCTAAACCACGAAACATTTAGCCCATTCGGTCTATTGTAGAATATGAATGTAAAAATATAACCTATGTTTAAAAGTCTATTGCGATCAGTTGATAAGTTTTATGTATGTATGTATGTATGTATGTATGGCATTGTTTAATTTTATTTCAAGATTTTTTGCCAATAGAGAAAAAACCGCTTCCTAACCTAGATCCAAGGCTCCTTCACTGGAATTTCAACATCAAAAACAGGGTATTTTTGTATGTATGTATGTATGTATGCATGTATGTGCAGATTTGTATGCTTTATGCATGTATTCTCATGCATATAGTTGCATATGTATGTATGTATGGATGGATGGATCGATGGATGGATCGATGGATGGGTGTGTGTGTGTGTGTGTGTGTATGTGCGAGAGCGTGTGCGTGCGTGTGTGCAATATGCTAGCTTGCAAGAGTGTATATATTTCATTAGTATCAGGTTCGTTATACAATACTTTCAGCGCTATGATGTCAGCAGTTTAACATGGATACTCGCAGTGATCCTTGTCGTAGGTCACACTACTGAGTAACTATACTTGCTGATAGTTTACTGTTGTTGTTGTTGTTGCTGCTGTCATTGTTGGTGGTGGTAATGGTGTTGTTTCCTTGTTGTTCTCGTCGTTGTCGAGGTCACCATCATCTCATTGTCATCATTTCCAATTTTTGTAATGTTTATAAACCTAGCTGCGAGTTAATCTCCGCCATGAATCTACTAATAACAATTCGTCAAGTCACTCATTTCTGTGACCTTTCAGTTGGCGAATCAAATGTGATTGAATAAAACACTCGCACTCGGGGCAGATAACCATTTTTTCTTTTTTTTCATTAATTATATTGTCAAAAACTGGGGAGCTGCGATGCTCAAGTGCGCAATAATTTATTATGAGAAACTGGCGAATGTTGAGTATATGAAACAATATTTTCTTGAATATGTGAATACGTAAGCACTAGCAATTAAAAAAAGGTCACGAAATGTATTGAACGGTGTTTGTGTGTGTGTGTGTGTATGTGTGTGTGTGTGTGTGCGTGTGTGTGTGCGTGTGTGTGTGAGTGCATGTGCGTATATATGCATACATGTATTTATATATATGACAGTATTTAATAATTGAAGAGACGGCCTTCTTCTGTAAAGAAGTGGCAACCATCATATAT
>NC_068993.1:53807825-53810907 GCF_001194135.2 Octopus bimaculoides
ATATATATATATACATACATATATATATACACATATATATATTATATACATGCATAGACAAACTCGAACGCAAGTACATGTTTCATGTGTGAAAAATTTCAATGACCAACAGTCAGCAGTAACAGAAGCTGACTAACTTCGTTTTTCAAATCTATTTTTACATTTTATATTGAAATATCGCAATCTTGCAATCAACAGCACTAAAATACTTCGTTAAACTTAAGTTACCCATACAACTTTTGTATCATTTAGTGCGAAATCGTATTTTACACTGGCTTTACTTGTTTGCATTGGTGTCTGACGTATTGTCGTTTTTTATGTGTCAGTCTTTAAACATATTTCTTTGCTGCGGTGCTTTACTCCAACAGCTGGAGTGTAGGTCGGGCATATATATATATATACAGGGTGTGTAAGGTATTTGAGGAGAGATTTATGTTTATAAAAAAAAACAGATATATAGTAACAGATAATAACTTTATTTATCAAAAAATGCTATGAGGTAAAGAAATAAACCTTTTCTATATTGTTATTCAATAAAGCCAACTTCAGCTTCAACAACTGCTTCTATATGAGATCTAAATCATCTACATGCTCGAATCATGTGGTCTTGGTTAATTTTGGACATTAATCTCACTATGGTAGCTTTCAAAGAATCTTTGGTGTTATGGGCGTGTTCGTTGACCTCACTCTCAACAACGCTCCACATGTAATAGTCCAATGGATTGAGATCTTGGGAATTAGGAGGTCAAATGTTAGAGGTTATGTGATCATGAAAATTTTCAACCATCAATTCCTGTGTTACTAGAGCCATGTGTGATAGTACAGAGTCTTACTGAAGCACATGTGGCCTTCCATTGCCTACACTGTCTATCTAGGGCTTAACAATTATTTCCAGAACCTCAATGTAGGCGGCAGAGTTAACTCTAAGGCATTGTGGAAAGAAGTAAGGAGACATCACATGCCCTTCATAGCTGACAAGCCCTAAAACCATGACATTTGCAGGAAATTTTGATGCATAACACTTGGAACTTCAGAAGGGCCTGCACATAACCGTCTGTCATTTCTTCTGTTAACTTTTTGATATCGGTTGAAGTTTTTCTTGTTTAAGAAAAATCAAATCAAATCTTCTGCTGGATTTTCAGTTTGTTTAAGAGCCTTTTAGATCCGATGTAATGATTTTCTTTTGCTTTTCCTGACGAATTGACCTTTCTTCATCATATAAGACGTATATCTGATGTCTTCGTGGACAATATATCTGACTGTTCCTTCTGACGCATGGAAATCTTTTTCAATTGACCTCGTGGACTTTCTGGGATTGTAAACAATGGTCCGTTGAACTTACTGGATAAATTCAGGTGTTCTGATGATTTCAGAGCGTTTAGGATGTTTTTATGCTTTGATACTAGTGAAACATTTCCATCTTCAGTCTCTAGCTCCTTACAAACTTTGTAGACGAAAGATCTGGCAACTTTTAAAAATCGAGATATTTCTAAAACACTATGCCCAGCCTTTATAATCACAGTAACGGCATGCCTCTTCATTTCTTGAGTAAGCTGAGAGTCTACTGTTATTATTTTGTGAAAAGATTATACAGAGTTAGCAAAAAATGCAGCAATAGCCCCAAAAAGTTATGTCCTCAAATACCTTATGCACCCTGTATATATATATATATATATATACATATATATATATATATATATATATAAACCAGTCATTGATATTATTATTAGTCTTACGTCACTTTTATGAGTGCTGACGAGTGCAAGTTTCAATATCAGTCTTTTTAAATATAGATGAGTGGAAAAACTGCTTTAGAGTTCGAAGATTTTCAGTCAGATGGTACCTATTCATGAAATACTGTCATTTGTAGATTCAAATTTGAGCCCCCAAGAAATACAATGAATGAATGTAAAATCCAATTAATGCCAGGAGTGATAATGTTCGTACTTACTGGCATCTCCTTTAATTAGTATCTCCATAGCATCTATTAATTACTACCTTCTCCAGCTATTGGATTCTCTTCAATTAATGAGTGTCATTTCCACTGGTCGGCCCCGCCTTCTCTCATCCAATTCTCTCAAATTACTATTTAGCACCTTCATTACAACGTTTTGTAAGTTGAAATTCCTGTTGTTTGTGTTGTGTTTAACTCTTGTGCCGATCACTTAGCACCTGACACGTTTGCTCGTAACTATACAACACTTTCATAATGACAGGTGTCACCATGTAACATTCACATGTCACTACCCCTCCGTCTGTCTGTCTGTATGTCTCTCTTTCTCTCTCTCTCACCTATCTTTCTCTCTCTCCCTCTTCTTTCCACCTACACTTTGTCACACACCCAAATTTCTTTCTCGCTTTTAACACGTTCACTTCGGATATATGGAAACTCTACATCAAATCGAAAATACATGCACACACACGCACACACAAGCACACAAATACAAACACACACAGTAGTAACCCACAGCCCTGTAGAGAAATGCACTGACACGTATCTCATTAATAAGTTAGGGTGGACTTGTGTGGGTGTGGTTCATAGCCTCTTGTATCATTGGTGCAAAAGCTGTTTTTAGTGATAGCAAATAGAACAAGTTTATTAAAGACTCTTTGTAAATTAGTCGGAATGCCTTGAGCAGAAGTGGTTCGCATGTGGTCTAGGATACATGTAAGTAACAATAGTGGTTAGTGGTAGTGGTGATGGTGGTGGTTGTGGTGGTGGTAGTAGTAGTAGTATTTTATTACCAACTTATAACCAACTTATGAGGAAGAAAGTATTTTGCGACCCTACCAAGAAAGCTTAGACTTTTGGACGTTCTTTTTGCAATCTTACGGACGTGCAGCTACCAAAATTAACCATAAATTGTCAAACCTAGTATTTTGTAGGAACTTTGAGAGACTTTGCAGTGCGTTGATCATACCAAGAGAAAATGCGGAACATAATTGTTTCCTGGATACGAGTCGTGATTAACAGGTTTCTGACCTGTCAAGGGAGACCGAACTGTCATGTCTCTAATGAAGAATGCTATAAAGATCTCAGCACGTAGTTTGTGTGTGTGTGTGTGTGTGTGTGTGTGTGTGT
>NC_068993.1:53811149-53812120 GCF_001194135.2 Octopus bimaculoides
ATATATATATATATAGTCAATTCAAACATGAACAAGCAAGAAAAACACGAATAAACAACAACAAGAGGACGTAGAATAAGTACAGTGTTATTGGACGATCAGGAAAGGAAAGAAAAGAAAGCAGATGTAACGTTTCGATCGGAGATCTTCGTCAGAAATATAGGAAAAGTCCAAAGAAGGGAAGACAAAGAAAGAAAATCGCCAACGATGCACACGCGGTAGGCACACTCAAACACAAACACATTGTTCACGTGTGAAAAATTTCAATGACCAACAGAGACCAGATTGTCTTGTCTCTAATGAAGAATGTTATGAAGATTTCTGTGCTAGATTGGCAAGTCTTCTGTAAATTGCAGAAACATTAAGAATAAGGAGTCGAAGTGTATGTTGTTAGATATAACAGCAAATAGGTCTTTATTGTGGAGAGGGAAGAATATAGGGAGACATAACTGAACACACAAGAGTTGATAGAATGTATTAATAGATAGAAAAGTGTTCTGTCGGCCTCACACAGAAACCATTCGTTCTGACTGTAAACTTCTGATTCAGAAGATGAAAAATGCAAGAAGTCCATAAGCGGGTATTTAAACAAGGATGTCCTCAGAGGAGACACGAACGAAGGATTTGATCATGTTAAATACAACATCGAGTGTTTTTGCGAAATTATCAAAGTTGGGAGCAGTGGAGCTGAAGGGTGACATAATACAGCAAATCTTCGATAGACCTGCGTTCTCTTCAGCTTGTATGTTTTTAGAAATGAGCAGTTTTCTCCTTCAAAAATTTATATACATACATACATTCATACATACATACATACATACATACATACACATACACACATATATACATACACATACATATATATATATACTTGTGAATGTGTGTGTGTGTGTCTCTGTGTGTATGTGTGTGTGTATATTTATGTGTGTGTGTGTGTGTGTGTGTGTGTGTGTGTGTGTGTGTGTGTGTGT
>NC_068993.1:53813293-53816174 GCF_001194135.2 Octopus bimaculoides
GAAATCAACTAAAGCTCCACGAGGCTCCGGCAGGGGATGGCGGCGAACCCTGCTGTACTCTTTCACCACAACTTTCTCTCACTCTTTCTTCCTGTTTCTGTTGTGCCTGTAATTCAAAGGGCCAGCCTTGTCACACTGTGTCACGTTGAATATCCCCGAGAACTACGTTAAGAGTACATGTGTCTGTGCTCAGCCACTTGCACGTTAATTTCACGAGCAGGCTGTTCCGTTGAACCCTCGACGTCGTAAGCGACGGAGTGCCAACAACAACATTGTATCAATGTATATATATATATATATATATATATATATTATTGTTTAGTCTTGTGTCACTGAACTTATAGAATAGTGACATTATTATTATCTACAATCCATTATTTACTTTAGTATATATATTTCATATTCCATACAAATTTTCTATCGTGATGTGCAGCTATAAAGCCTGTCGTTCGCTTTCTAGGCTGGATATTGTCAGTCTTCCTGTGTTCTTTGTTGCAATTAGGTTTATTTAACCTTTTCAGAAACCTACTGTGTTATTATTTTATTTCTCACTTGGTGTGCATTGTATTCTGTACTTTACTTTTGATCTCTAACTGCAACCCTTTGCATGTAACTCGTAGCTTTTCAATGTGTTTGTTGGGGTGGGCTGCTTTGGTGTATTTGAGTTCCTCGCATGCCTGTATGTTGTAGAAAACCTATTAAGGAATTTGATTATTCGCCTTTATGTATATAACGGGGGGTTTCTGTATTGTTATGCTGAACAGTTATTTTTAGTAACATACCTTGTTTTATTTCAAGATCTGAGTTCAACTTGTAAATGTTTCGATGTATGTCTCTAGTTACCTAAAGACCGTTGCCTCTTTTGGATACGACATTTTGTATTGATAAAGAATTTTCTTGTTTTAATGTTTATACAGTAATTTTATATTGGTTAATATACCATATAGATACATTGGCAGTTGGATTGAATTCCTTTTATCAGAATCTCGTCTTTGTAATATTATTATCTCAGATTTACTTCCTTTCGGCACCGGTCGGGCTTATTTTCCCAACGTTTTATTTATTCCTGCTTAGATCACACATGCATTTTTTTTATCTGCCGTCTTCTAGTTTTTATTATTTGCAAATATTTAAAACAAAAGTTCTAGTACTCTATTATATTCTAAATTTCAAAGTATTTTCAGAAGGAATCATTCCATAATTTGGTTTCTGATATCTTATTAACAAAGGCATTGTTTTAAGCAATGACGTGTGCCTCTTCCTTCTTCTCCTCCTCCACCACCACCCCCTTCTCCTTCGTTTTTCGTTGAATCCATTGGTTCACTCTGTACGAATAGTGGAGATGTGAAAGTTAGTTAACATGTTAAACCCCCCTCCCTCATCGCTATCATTTCAAACGCCAAACTACGAATAAAAGTCATAGTTATTACTTCAGTACAACGATGACAGATCTTCTTTGCATAAGCCTTGTCGAAATTTAATTAGAGTGTCACAAAACATGTTTACTACAAGTTTAATAGACTATAACTTAAAAATTTGAAATATACTTATTCTGATTCTCTTAAAATTATCGGTATTCTTAAAATTCTTCATTCTTAAAAAGAAAATACAAAGATCACCATAACTTTAACACTTTTGCTCAGTTGAAGAAGGTAACTGCGTTATGACAGAAACAGTGTGATGGCTTCACCGAAGTCATCGCCCGCTCTTATTTGTTTATTTGTCTATTTTATTTTATTTAGTGCTGAGAACAATGTTGTACACTAAATACGATGATGAGAAAATAATTGCGAGTGCTTTTGTAAGAATTTTAAGAGCACCAAAATTTTCGGGAATGCAATTCCACATTCTCAGAGGTTCTCAGTCTAAATGTTTGTTCACGATTACTTGTAGATATTCACATTTAGCTTCGTTTTAAATTACCTTTAAGTGTAATGAATGTTTACTTCCAAATAGAATTAAACTAGAAGTTGTCATCGACTAACTGCATTCCCAAATCTCTTAAAATGCAGCGACCACTCAAACACATACGGATCTACTTCATCAACGTATTTGATAAATGATATTGCTTTCTCGAACTCGCTGAAGAAAACTGCTCAGTCACGGTCCTTAGAACGTTTATAAATTGTTTTGGATATTGTTTAAAATTCTTACAGCTGTTTTTATTTTTCTTTGAAATATTTTATTTTCCCTTGGGAAGTACATAAAACTTTTACTTTCTAAATCACGTTGAAACATGCCGAGATTACTCTAAAGACTCTTGATCAATCTAAAGAAACCTGTAAATAGATTTTCGTGAAACCTAGCAGTTTAATATTAAGTTCCTTCAGATACTATCTGTGTTAACTATCAGTTTACAGAGCCATGCAAAATCATGTGGGTGAGGAAAATTACGTTCCATGTTTTCTTAAATAAAAATAGTTTGATTGTCTTTAAACCTTCAGCAAGTTCTTCAAGCAGCTGACCAAGATTGTTCGCTTGTTAACTGATCACCATTAATTGTGCTCAGTCAAAAGTTTTGAAATATTTTGGTAGCTTATTAGCTTTGTTCGTCAAGTTACAACAAAAGCAGACTAGCATTCAAAGTAGAGGCCTTCGTGTTACACCATCTAAAACCACCTTTCTGCAAGTTCTTTGATTCCATGCTGATAACACTTGTTATCAGCCAAACTGTGTGGCTGTACCGTAGAAATCATCCATCAAGCTTTATATATTCTATACGCTATTGTACCACAAGAACGTAATCAGCAGCAAACATCATTTCTCTCACTACTGTATGTATAATCTTAGTCTTAGCTTTAAGTTGCGTAACTTTAAACAGATAATCGCTAGGATCTCTCTCTCTCTCCCTCTCTCCCCTCTCTCTCCCCCCTCTCTCCCC
>NC_068993.1:53816184-53818671 GCF_001194135.2 Octopus bimaculoides
TCTCCTCCCTCTCTCTCTATATATATGTATATATATATATATACATCTTGATACTAGTTCCAGAATGCAGCTTCGAACAGAGTTCTCAGATAAAATTAAAATAACGTTGGTGTAAGTATGCAATCTTGCTTGATCTGAATTTCGTTTATCTGATCAGGAACGTGTATAAAACGCTCTGTCATATAAATAAACTTTTCTCTTTCATTTTTCAACGTTTCTCCCGAAGCCTGATCCACTTTTGACGTCTTTCTAATTGAGATGGACATCGTTGCAACGACCACCACTTTCACTCTTAGAGGGTTACCCAAGCGACTCCAACAGTGTGATGCGTTAAGTTTACTAATGTTTCCCGTTCATTGTCTCTTTGTACATTGAGTAAATTGCTGGAAGTGCTCTGCAAATCGGTCAAATATTTGTCCTTCTTCATTGAATATTGTTGATTGATCAGCTGGCCTCACTTGATTGGTGGTCTCATCGAACAGCCATATTGAGGTGGTGATAAACATTACTATTTCATCAGTCTACTTGAAAAGGATTTAAGAACTAACATTTCTAACTGTTACCAGTAGCGCTCTCTCAATGAGTTGTACTACAGACAGCAGGCAAGTACAAGGCAAAACATATCGATTTTACAACCACAGTTGGCTGGTAGACGCTCACAGTATAACGCATGTTCTACCAATTTAAGATGATATCCTATCTCTATTGAATGGTCATTAACATTCCTGAGTCTATCAAAACATTTTAGCAGGTTTGCTTTTCATGCGGATGAGTACCAAGCAAGTTGGGTAGAACATCCGGTGTAGTAACTGGCTGTCCGATGAAGGACGGGTTGTTTTGGCGAAAAGAATTACCAGAGGCAGATTTCTGGGTATCAAGCATTCGCTACAAATAATACGGTAATACACATAACGGATAACACATATAACAATAGCGGTGATTAATAATAAATTCCATCTTCTGTTTTTCATCTGCCATATATATATTCATCGAAACTTGTTGAGTTCTCATTAGAAGCGTCCACATCATTCTGACTGTCACGCCAGAGAAGCAATCAGCCATACTGTTTATATACTCAACAAATGCAGAAGTTACTCAATGAAGGAGTCCCTAATTTGCATACCAAAAGTGTTTAACACTTTATAAATACTAGCGGCCTGTCTATGGGGATCTTAGTCCACACAGTATCACGGTATGATATAATAAATATGTAACATATGGTAATGTCTGAGTTTGTATTTGTCAGCGGGTGCGTGCGCGTAATAGACGTATAAAGTATAGATAAATTGATGATAACAATCAAAACTTTTAGTCAACAAAATTAGCCTTCGTTCAAACATATGCAGAGTCCATTCCTCCTTTATGGCATAGAAAACTGGTCTGTGAAAAGAGAGTTTCAAAATCGCCCTTATGGTACCAGCCACATGGCACGGACTCGAGACCAAAGACGTCTTTTTATGAACACATTCCATCCATTATTACTATTACTCATTGCTCAACGTAGAGTAGGCTTTACTGGCTGACCATTGCTATTGAGGCTGAACACCAGGCCATACCAAGTGTTATGTTTCGGAGACCTAATAGAAATATGAGGACGGAGACCAGTTAACTACACTGATGTTTTAGAGGAGATATTCAACATGAAATTGAGGATGTACCAAAACGAATATATATATATATATATATATATGTATGTATACATAGAGAGAGAGAGAGAGAGAGAGAGAGAGCGAGAGTAGTAAAAGGAACAAAAAGATGACACCGGAAAATGAACTTCATTACATAACCCCTGGTTTCTCCGGTGTCGTTTTTTCCCCACTTTTAACCACTCTATACTCATCCAACATTATGTTCTGAAACAAACGCATATTAAGTTCTACACCAGGTTATCAATCTCGCAATACCTAAGCGAAATATTAATATATATATATATTGTTTACTGTTCTGTTAGGATCAGCAAAGAAGTGTTCCAATCAGTGAGAGATCAATATTTAGTACACACAGTATATAAATAAGATCTACTAATAGTTTCATGCTGTAGAAACACAATATAATTCAACAGATTTATATAAATCTGCCGAATTATTGTTTCTGCAGCATGAAAAACTGTTAGTAACTCATATTCTAATACTGTGTATGTGTATATATGTGTGTATGTGTGTATCTGTCTGTGTGTGTGTATGTATGTATATAAGCACAGACGTAGCTGTATGACAAAAAGTTTGCTTTCCAACCACGTGGTTTCAGGTTCGGTCCCACTGCGTGGCATCTTGGGAGTATATTTTTTTGCTATAGCCTCGGGCCAACTAAAGTACCTGAAAGAAGCCCGTCGTATCCTTCTCTCTCTCTCTCTCTCTCTCTCTCTCTCTCTCTTTCTCTCACTCCCTCTCCATCTATCTATCCATCTTTCCATCTATATATCTATCTACCTGTCTGTCTATCTGTCTGTCTATATATCTAAATCTGTGTGTGTGTGTGTGTGTGTGT
>NC_068993.1:53819597-53820474 GCF_001194135.2 Octopus bimaculoides
AGGTCGCGGTCTCAAAGCGACGAAAATATTTTGACAAATTAAATTTAAATGTTGAAGTGAATCTAACGGATTTTGTGTGTTATTTTAAATGGCTTATAAACACCTTCCACGCTGCAATTGTTTTCGTTCCAGCACACGATCTCAGATCAGGTCACTTGCTATGCAAGTACATCTCCGTAATATATATATATATATATATATATAGCGAGAGAGAGAGAGAGGGGAGGAGAAAGAGAGGGGCTCACACTCTTGTAACAGGTAGGGTTAGGGTTAGGGTTAGGGGTAGTTGTATGTTTATAAAAATGATAAGTTTTTCTAGAGAGAATCACACTAGCTGGGAAGACATGCCCGCGTATCCACTCAAGTATGTGTTTGCGCGCGCGTGCGCATGTGTGGAATGAATGAAGTGCGTTGTGCTACTGAAATATTGTCGTTTTTCATTGAAAGCAAAGTAAGAATACGAGTGAGACAGAGTGAGTGACAGATACACGCACGCGCGCTAACAGCTGTATTCATATAAACACTGGTTCTATTCAGGCATGTTTTTATGTGCGCGTGTTTGAGAAGAGCCACAGAGAAATACAGATATATATATATATATATATATATAAGGTTGAGGAGGGTATTGGATTTAACCAAACCCAAAAGATACAGGAATGAAGCTACACTCCAAGTACTGTTCTTTCTTTCTTTTTTCAGCGCATCACACTCACTCTCACTTCATACTATAACTCTCCGCTTATGGATATAATAATCGATTCCTTTACTATTTCTGTCTCCGATGAAGGGATGCATTGGATCTTCCCCGAAACAGCTGTAAGACTCTATCCATAAAATATATTTCCAACTTTACCATTGCTCTCTTTATCCTTTTATA
>NC_068993.1:53820917-53824767 GCF_001194135.2 Octopus bimaculoides
TATACATACCGACATCTATATGTATACATACAAGCATATATGGGTACAGGACATCACAAAAAACGTTAAACACAATGAGAAACGAAAACATAAAGACGAAGACAGAAAACGAACTTTTTTATCGAACAGCGAAAAAAACCCGAAAAAACCCCGAAAAAACCCCCAGAGAAACGAGACATGCAACATAAAGAATATTACCCTTCGTCAGTTGTCCCTGTTCCATCTACTCCGCGTCTCGAAGGCAAGGACAATACGCGACTTCGTTGGAGCAGTCCTTCCCGCAAGCAAATTAGTTAAACTTTGGAAATTTTTGCGAAGGATGAAAGTGTAAACAAAAACAGGACAGTGAGAAGAACACAGTCAAAACAAGACAGAGCAGTGAGAACAAACGGTAAGGGCTGTTAGGCCAAGACGACGCACATACATACACAGATACATACCTGTATACATAAATATACATAATAACGATAGATAGATAGATAGATAGATGGATAGATAGATAGATAGATAGATAGATAGATAGATAGATAGATAGATAGATGAGGGAGCTGAGATGGTAGAAATCGATAAAGTAATTTTTGCGTGCATATGTATAAGAACGCTTAGGTAAATATATATGTACACACACACAAAGAGACACAGATATAAACACACACACACACACATTTACACAAACACACACATTCACACACGCACACACATTGTGCCAAGATATTCTCAGATTACAGCATGCACCTATATTATCAGTCAACACATGTGCATTAAGTAATACAATCTTCTGTCATATTATATATATGTATATATATGTATATATATATATATATATATATATATATACGTGTAGGTGGTTGTGTATTTATATATGCATATATTTATTTGTTACTTACATTTGGATTTCGTTGTATTCTAAATTCGGTGAATCTATATTTTCCTCTTCTTCCATGGTTATTTAAACTGTTGTCTTTGAAGTATGCGTCTTACAGAAGCATGTACGTTCACCTGTACATATACCTGTGCACAAGGTGTTAAATAAGCATATTACTGCACATATATTTATATTATGTGTTTGTGTGTTTGTGTGTGTGTGTATTTATGGTGCTTGAGAACTAAATATTTTCTGTTTGGTTATATATGTTAATGGGAGTTGATAAATGAGTATTAACGTATAGTAGTTGTGTATGGGGTATATATCTACAGGTGTTTGTCGGTCTAGGGGTTAATATCGGCGTTAGGGGATTCGTGCAGACCTGCACGTGTGCAACAGGACATGCCTATGTATATCTATAATTTCAGTAGACATAACACATGGGACGAGACCGGAAAGAAAACTAGGGATCTATACACCTTGACTTTAAATCACACGAGAAAGTATATACAAATACAGATAAATATATATATAAATGTGTGTGTTTGTGTGTGTTTCTGTGTGTATGTATGGGTATGAGTAAAGATGTTTATATCCGTGTATATGTATATTTGAACGATCTATTGCAGCAGTGCTCCAGCAGGGTAACACTTTGTTTTGTAATTAAATATCTATGTACATATAATTATATATATATATATATGTAAATCGGACGCAGGTGAAAGAAAATAGGACCCTTGGTGTCCGTCGTCCGAAAGCTGGAAGTGAACCACTCTGGCGTCAGTCAGCTACAGGTTGGAAGCCTGCACGCCAGGCCACTGGAGCTCTGTCTATATGTAAATACATACCAAGCAAATGTAAACGTGTTTGTAATGTTTGTTTTGCTTATGTACATGTATAACCATTTGTGTTTTCGTGTTTGCATGATGCTGGTGTGTTATGTATCCATGTGCATTTGAGGGATTGGCTTCAGATTAAAATAAAGTGACAAAATGTAAACGGTAAATCTTCCAATGTACAAGGTAGTCGGTTCCAATCCACAGGTATTTTTTTAATTTTTTCTCTTTTCTTTTTCTGTAATAAAACTCCTTTTCCGCAAGTCTGGTACTCCAATGGGCATTTATATATATATATATATATATATATATATATGAATAGAGAGAGAGAGAAGGAAGGAAGATGAGGAGACGAAGAGAGGATGAAAGGAAAAGAGATAGAAACTTGTGTATATATGTATATTTATATGGATGGATATGTATATATATATGTATGCATGTATAAATCTATAGATAGATAGATAGATAGATAGATAGATAGATAGATAGATAGATAGATTTATGTATGAATATGTATGTATATATATATATATGTATAAATAGTATAAATATGTATATATATGTATATATATATAGTTTTGGAAATTAAGTTACTAGGTTGATGTCGGCGTCACACAGTATCCTGAACTGGTATTGAACACGTGTACTATGCGGAGACATTGCTGAGAACTGGTGGTGAATCGATCTCCTATGAACACCGTAACTGAAAGCGTCTGCGATAATGCGAGATGTGAGCGTGCGTGAGTAGGTGGGTGCGTTGGCGAGTGCGTGATTGCGCGCGCGTGTATTTGTGTGTGTCGGGGTGGACGGGGTGGACGGCGTGTGGTGGTGGTGGTGGTGGAAGGTGTAATGATATGAATGAAGAGTCACTTCAAGGAGAGAATGAAACTTGCCAGCCCAGTACGGAGGTGAAACCGACCGACTGAGAGAGCTTCCGCTTCAGATTGAACTTACGACGTAGAAGTGAAGTGACAAGGAACATATATATATACATACATACAAACATATATATATATATATATATATATATACAGAGAGAGTGAGAGAGAGGGAGGGAAAGAGAAGAAAAGAGTGAAAGAGAGATACAAAGAACGACGGATAGCTTGCCTGTCAGTCAACAATCGAAGTTATATACATACATGCATTATATATGTGGGTGTATATATATATATATAATATATTACATGTGTGTGTGTATGTATATATATATGTATATATATATATATATATATAATATATTACATGTGTGTGTGTATATATATATATATATATATATATATATATATATATATATATATATATTTATATATACATAGAGAAAGATGGATAGATAGATAGATAGATAGATAGATAGATAGATAGATAGATAGATAGATAGATAGGTAGGTATGTGTGTGTGTATGTATGTATGTATATACGTGTGTGCGGAGTGTGTTTGTGCGTGCGTGTTTGTGTGTGCTCGCACGCGTCTGTACTTGTAGAGGTGAGGGTGTAAATAGGTGTATAAGTAAGTATATGTGTGTGTGGTGTGTGGTGTGTGTGTGTGTGTGTGTTGTGTATGTGCGCGTGCGTGTGTCTGTGAGCTGCTGTCGAAAAGAGCAACAACAACAACAACAACAACAACAACAGGAATGGTAAGAAACGAGAAAAAAAGGAGTGTGATGTGTAAAGTGCGGGACGTGACTGAGAGGCAAGATTCAAAACTAAGCTGCGGAAATATTACGAAGTTAGAACTCCTACAGGAATGTCTAGGAGAAACGGAGAGGGGGGGTAGAGAGGGAGAGAGAGAGAGAGTGTGAGTAGGAGAGAAAATGATAAGGGCTCTGATTGTTGTTGTTGTTGGTGGTGGTGGTGGTGATGTTGCTCTTATAGATGTTGATGACGATGAGACGTTGATGTTTGTTGCTGTTGTTGAGGATGAATGTCGTTGTTGTTGCTGTTGTTGTTGATAATAGCGAGAATGTTGTTGTTGCTGTTGTTGTTTGTGGTGGCTATTGTTTTTTTTTGTTTTGTTTTGTTTCGTTTTTTTTCTTTTTTTTGTTTTTTGGTTTCCTTTGTTCTACCTTGTTTTAGCTGTCGGTAATGATATTGCTAATAGCCACGATGGTGGTGGTGGTGGTGGTGATGGTGGTGGTGATGGTGGTGGTGG
>NC_068993.1:53824777-53826159 GCF_001194135.2 Octopus bimaculoides
GGTGGTGGTGGTGGCTGAAGTTGTTTTAGGACGACGGACGAAACGCGTCGCGGTAATTTCTTCCGGCTCTTTCTTTTGTTTTCTTTTTTACGTTTCGAGTTCGATTCCCACCGAACTAGATTTCGCCTTTCATCCTTTCTCAGGATACCAGTAACGTACTGGGGGATCGATGATATCGACTAACCTCCTCCCTTCAGTATTACTGGCTTTCCACCTAAAACAGAACCCATCATGTATGTGTGTACGTACGTACGTACGTATGTATGTATGTATGTATGTATGTATGTACGTCTGTATGTATGTACGTACGTATGTATGTACGTATGTATGTATATATCTATACGTGTGTGTGTCTTTATGTCTAGGTGTTGATGTATGTGTATGCGTGTATGTGCGTGTACGTCCGTCGGTGTGTGTGTCTGTGTATGAATGTATGTACGCGAGTGTCAATATGGATGCGTGGGTGTGAGTGTCAGCTGGTGTCAGTGTGTGTGTGTGTGTGTGTGTGTGTGTGTGTGTGTGTGTGGAGAGAGGTGCTTAATTATATGCTTTCTTACAGGTGTTACGTCAGTGTCTATGTTTCTTCCTCTATCGACATCCACCCCTCATCCACCCCTATTCACCACTTACAAACTATATCGGTCTCACCTGACCACCAAGGTTATTTTCAGTTAGTGCTTATGGATGTACGGTTGATATGCATGTATCTATATCTATATTTATATATATATATATAAAATTATGTGTATGTGTGTATATGCATATACATACATACGTATATTCATCAATGTATGTGTATTTATGTATGTATAGATAATTGGAACACAGCTTGTCTTATTTCATTAAACGGTTATATATATGTGTGTGTGTGTGTGTGTGTGTATGCGTGTGTATGTACATATCTATGTGCATATGTATGTATATTGCAAGTATATATATATATATATATATATATATATATATATGCGGATGTGTATATGTGTATGTGTTTATATGTGTGTAAACAAACAGAGGTAAAAAATGTATGGAAGTAATAAGTGATAAATATAGAAGAGTTGTTAAAGTAGGATAGCGGTCGGAGTTACATATTGCTTCGGTTGTCCAGAAATGTTATCATAAACAGTAATGGGTCTGTTCCTTCTTCTTCTTCCTCTTTATTCCGTCCACCAAGTCTGTGTGTCTACGAAAAAGGAAAAAAAAATGTAAAGAAGGAAATAAAATAAAAACAAAACGAAATATCGTCTTGGTGATCACATGACACATATGCATACATTTCGAATAAGATAATACGTTCCTAACACACACACACACACACACACATACACACACACACATACACACACACACATACACACACACACACACACACACATACACACACA
>NC_068993.1:53826441-53828957 GCF_001194135.2 Octopus bimaculoides
ATATATATATATATATATATATACATCCAATAATTATATGAAGATGATATGAGGAAGATTTCCGTCCTCAAAATTTTATAACTTGTCCTCCAAGCAACTTCTTTCACTATAGCCTTATGTCAGTTAGTTCTCCCTATAACCTCGTCCGATAGCTAGATCCTGAGGCAGAGTGTTGCGAAAAGCTGATAACAGCTGCGGATATACAGGAAGCGATAGTTAGCGGCTCACGGCTAAATCGCCTGGTTTTCCCCTACGAGCTTTACTTTTATATCCCAGACTTGTTTGAAAGCCTCTTGGCAGATATCTACTGCAACTGGTCGAGAGATCGCTGTCTCTGAAAAGTCGGTCAGAGGTAGCGAATGCTCACATCTCACCGTCATACATTACCGCCTAACCATCATACCTTTCCCTTGTACATGTCTCACTGGACCGGAGAGCCTGCTCTTACAATTTCTATAGAAGGGATCCATTCTACTGACTCGGTGCTCTATGGATAATGATGTGCAAACATGCTCTAAGCAGACCTATGATGATCAGAATGCACTAAGGATGCGATATCTCTAGCTTTTCCTTGATGATGAGAAGATGTGGTCGCCGTTTGTCAGGCTCTCCACAGCTCGTCTATTTCATTGAGCTGCAACCTTGGATCAGGTGTAGAACGACGCAGGATGCCTGGCATGTAGATTAGCGTCAGGCGCTCACAGCCCTTCGCTAGTCAAATGATGTCGTTTGGACGTCGGGAAAAATGCCTTGCTGTACATCACACCCAGCTCTTTAAGCTCTCAGCTAAAATCTTGCTGAAGGCAACTTTGTCTTTCATCTTTCCGGGGTCGATAAAAACTCTACCAGTCAAGAACCGGGACGCGAAAAGAAGCATGGCCATTCCTTGTCCAAGTGACTTTATCCTATCGCCCACCACTTGGTATGCGATCATAAATTAGTTTGATAGTTGAGCTCTGATTGATTGTATGCAAATGAATTCATAACTGGGTCCGGAACTCTCGTGGGAAACAAAATTTCGCAACCGGGACCCATCTATCAATTTATCCCCTCCTCTCATATTTGCTTGCGTTGAGCCTAAATTAGAAATAATCATAATTGTTGTTGTTATTGTTGTTGGTGGTGATGTTGTTGTGGTTGTTCTCAATGCTGCTGTTGAGGCTTCATATGTTGTTCATTATTTTATGTTAAATGAATAACCATCAGGTCATAAAAAGACATTTGTAGTTTTGTTCACAGGAAATTCGACAATTATAACACATTCGGAATATTTGCTGGAGGTACGAGTACACACAACAGAAGCTGAACGCTATCATTTGTGTCAAGCATCTGTACATTGACCGAGAGCCGAGAGATAAGGCAGCCCCACTCTAGATAAGAGTACTTAGGGGAACAACAAACACAAGAGCCTAATTGTAACTGTTTCAATCGTATAATAAACGTATTTCCTTAAAGCGACTGAATACTGTGTTGTAGAGTTAGTAGTAAAAACTAACATAGTTCTAAATATTGGCAAAACAACTAGATTTCTTACATTAATTACGAGGCGTGGTAAGTTCGAATTGTACGGAGCGATGTAGATACAGGACAGCATAGTATCTATTTCTTTATTGTCCACTGGGGGCTAAACATAGAGGCGACAAACAAGGACAGACAAAGGGTTTCAGTCGATTACATCGATCCCAGTGCGTAGCTGGTACTTATTTAATCGATCCCGAAAGGATGAAAGGCAAAGTCGACCTCGGCGGAATTTGAACTCAGAACGTAACGGCAGACGAAATACCGCCAAGCATTTCGCCCACAGGACAGCATAGTATCGTAATATTTCATATGTAATGAGGAATAGAAATTTACATATCTAGGTGCAGGAGTGGCTTATAGTGGCTGTGTAGTAAAAAGCTTGCTTCCCAACCACATGGTTCCGGGTTTAGTCCCACTGCATGGCACCTTGGGCAAGTGTCTTCTACTATAGCCTCGGACCGACCAAAGCCTTGAGAGTGGATTTAGTAGATGGAAACTGAAAGAAGCCCGTCATATTTATATATATATATATATATGTGTGTGTGTGTGTGTGTGTGTGTGTGTGTAAGAATATATATATATATATATATATATATATAATATGTATATATGCGTATATCGGTACAGGACACCACCAACAGTAAACAACATGAAACACGAAAACAGATGATTTCAATGTACAAACAACGAGAGAAATAAATGGAAAACATAACAAGTAACATAAAGAACGACCCTTCATCAGTTGTCGGCTGTCTATCTACTCCTCATTTCGAGCATTCAACAATAATACGAGGCTTCGAAGACAGTTGCTCCCAAAAGTACCAAAATAAAATTTGGGATTTATGGAGAGTCAAAATTGGGAACAAAAACAGGACAGTGGAGACATACAAGGAAACCGAACGAAAACAAACATGGAGGGTCGTTCGACCAGAACGAGGGTAAAATAGCGAACGTTGGGGAAATATTTTCTTTGAAAAGGTAAAAGAGAGGATACG
>NC_068993.1:53829096-53832534 GCF_001194135.2 Octopus bimaculoides
TTTGACAATTGATGTTGGATGTTTACGTCCCCGTAAACTAGCGGTTCGGCAGAAGAGACCGATAGAATAAGTACTGGGCTTACAAAGAATAAGTCCTGGGCTCGATTTTTTCGATTAAAGGTGGTGCTTCAGCATGGCCGTAATCAAATGACTGAAACAAGTAAAAGAAATAAAAGAAATATGAAAATAACACAAATTAATTCTTTAATTATCTTTTATCTTTCCGACGTTTCAGTCGTTAGACTGCGGCCATGCTGAAGCATCACTTTGAAGAATTTTATTTGAACGAATCGACCCCAGTATTTATAATTTTTTTTTCTTTTTGTATGTAATGCCTGGTACTTATTCCATCGGTCACTTTTTGCCGTCCCGCTAGGTTACGCGGATGTCAAGCGGTGGTAGGGGACTAACACAGAACAGGCACACACACACGCATACACACAGGACAGGCTTCTTCCGGTTTTCGCATATCAAATCCACTCACAAAGCTTTGGTCGGCCCAAGGCTACAGAAGAAGACTCTTTCCCAAGGTACCACACAATGGGACTGAACCCGGAACCATGTAATTAGGAAGTAAGTTTCTGCACCACACGGCCACGCTTGTGCCAGTACAATAACATTTCATATGATACGAGGAATAGGAAACATGCAAATAACACAAATAAATTCTTTAATTATCAGGATAAGCTCTAGAAAAAAAAAAAAGAGAGACCAAAAAAAAAAAAAAAAAAAAAAAAAAAAGCTCGACCTTTCTTAGAAATGATCAGTCTTTTAAAACTATTAAAGTAAAACTCGTTTGCGAGACAACACTAAGTAAACTTATCGCATGTGGCGCCAAATAACTAAATATAAGTCAGGACAACAAGGTTATCGAACGTTAAACGCAAAATGAAAGGAGGCTATTTTAAAGATTTTAAGGACCGATAAAACTACTACTACTACTACTACTATGACTACTACTACTACTACTACTACTACTACTACTACTACTACTACTACTATCACCACTACTATTATTTACTACTAACAGATTAACAGAGGATATAGAAGGAAGTGAGTGAATAGCAATTCCATTGAAACGGACAAGTGTAACTCGTTGGCGCTGGCATTACAGTGTTGTCAAGAAGTGAGCTTTCGGAGCTTAGGGGTTGGGGTGTTCGGTCCCACTACGTCAGACAGCTGACGTCCTATCTCCTAAACCAGTGGGCCTCAACCATTTTTCTCCTATGGATCTCTTTTAATTTCGATTTTACTTCACTGGATATATATATGTGATGATGATGATGATGATGATGATAATAATAACAATAATAATAATAATAATAATAATAATAATAATAACAGTACAGTAAGCCAAGATATAGATAAGTGGCAGAAGGAAATTGAAGTAGAATGCCCTGTAGAGCTCCTACAGAGAATTTGCCTCTTAGGGACAGCAAGGGTTATCAGGAGGATTCTAAGCACTTGAAAGACTGCCGAAAACGTGTGGATACCTAAGGCTACAGGTAGTAAGCCGCTACCCACAAAAATCCTACCAGGAATATGACCAAACCTGAGCTTGGTTTCAATAATAATAATAATAATAATTGCAGCAGCAGCAGCAGCAGCAGCAGCAGTAGCAGTAGTAGTAGTAGTAGTAGTAGTAGTAGTAGTTTCAAATTTTTGCACAAGGTGCCCGAGATTTCGGAATGGAAATGTGTACACCTTGTAGCTACCAAAAGTGGCTGTGAAGGCTCGTGACTTGTAATCTCGCGTCTCGTCGATGGCCCCTACATCTTTATCTAGTGACCTGAGGTCGTTGAGTGGGTAGTTCTGTTTCCATGGCAGTCTCAAACGACGTGAATTTACACTACCTAATATGTAAAGTAGTTAAACGGAAAGGAGAAAGGTGAGAAAGCGCACTTGCCCCATTCCTATAGAGAGAGAGAGATATTCCGTCACTCCCGCTGTTTGTGGATAGTTCCATAAGCAGTTCTTTATATACTCTTTTTGTTTATATTTCCCCTGAAGTCTCCTACTTCTTTTGGGATAGCTTTTAAGATGTTGTATATATGTTGTGATAGTTGGAGAATTTTTATGTGTGCTGGAATGCTATTAGGCAATGTAATGTAATCATTGTATGTGATGCTTGTAGCTTATATATGTGATCCTTTAGTTTTCTTATTGTTTGTGTTTATGGATGTGTAGCTAATGATTTCTTTTCTGTTTGTGTTGTGTGTGTTCTGACACTCGCTATGTGCGTGAGATAGGCTATGCTTGGGCTTACAATGGTGGTTTCTGTGACAGTGATGGTGGTGGTGATGGAAATATGGTATTGATGGTGATAATCTAGCTGCTGTTGTGGGTGGCGTTGGCGTATCTTTGCCCAAAAGCATCACCTCCGTATGTTCACATCTTCCTGTTTTATTGTTGGAGTTCTTCCGTTTTCTTTCCGTTTCTTTCCTCCAGTGACTTATTGCTATTTATGCACTTCACCGCCACCTTCGTCACACAACTTAACTTGTCAGTGTGATGTGAGTCAGGGAGGGGCATATTGGAGGGAGTGAGGGTTGTCTGTTACTGTTTTCTGTGATCTGGTGGCTTTGATGAGGGTATACCGTCTGTTATTTTTTGCTGATGTTGCTTCCACGGTTGGCGTTGGTTTGCTACTGTTGATGTCGAATCTGTTTTTTCAGATTACAGATAAATTTACCGCCATCAATTCACCGTGAGGAAAGTTCACCGCGAGAAAAGTTTACCGAGAAAATATATCCATAGTAAAAAGCTATTTAATTGTTAAAAGCTATTTAATTGTTAAAAGCTATTTAATTGATAAAAAAAAAATTTAAAAAACGGTGAACTGATGACGATGAACTTTCCCTGCAATGAACTGACGACGGTGAACTTACTGGATATGGTTTCTGGTCTTGTAGTTAATGCTGCTACCACAATCATTGTTACTGCAGCCGCAAGGTGTTGCTGTAGTTTTTGTAGTTTCTGCAAGATGTTGCTGTAGTTTGTGTTGTGGTTGCTTCAGTTGTTGCTAATTTTGATGTTGTGATGCTGTAATGCTGGCTGTAGAGCAGACCAGCTTTCGGCTGTCATTTTCTGCTGTTGTCGGGGTTGAAGAAAGACTTGAGTTAATCAATGGCTCCAAAGTTATAACATCGAGGCCTCTTGCTCTCCACAACCAACTGTTGTTGCTGCCCTTCGGGTATATCTATTAGGTCGGGGATTTTGTCGAGTGCCTCAGGTCTCACCTGAACCAGGACCTCCAAATATTCTTTGTTGTGTTTTCTCTACCACTACTCTTGTTGCTATCATCGTTCTTCCCTTCACGGTCGTTATTGCTTGTTATTGGAAGAGTGTGAAGGTGATCGTAGCTTTGTTTGTGCTGATTTTGAGTTGTTGTTGTTGTTGGTGGTGGTGGTGGTGGCGGCGGCGACGGTGGCGGCGGCG
>NC_068993.1:53832632-53833491 GCF_001194135.2 Octopus bimaculoides
GTGGTGGCGGTGGATGCGGCGGCGGTGGCGGCGACGGTGGTGGTGGTGGTGGTGGTGGTGGTGTTGGTGCTGGTACTGGTTTTGGTGGTGGCAATGCATGCTTCTCTGATGCTGGTAA
This sequence comes from Octopus bimaculoides, assembly GCF_001194135.2. Classification (NCBI taxonomy): domain Eukaryota; kingdom Metazoa; phylum Mollusca; class Cephalopoda; order Octopoda; family Octopodidae; genus Octopus; species Octopus bimaculoides. The sequence continues at coordinate 53,832,751 of NC_068993.1, forward strand.
TTCAGCGAGCCGACATAATCATCGTTTCTGCAGCAGCTTCTGTTGTTGCAGTTGTTGCTGTTGTTGTTGTTGTATTCGTCAGTTGCAACTAAGTTCCTCACCATTCCTTCGTTGTTGTTGTTTCTGTTATTGTTCTTGTTATTCTCGTATTCGTCTCTGATACAGGTAGCATACATTTAGTGATGTTTGAGTTGAGGTAAGAGGAACCGCCGCTTCATACAGTTTAGCTGGCGTGTTTTGTGGTGTCGCCATGATTTTAGTATTAAAATTTACGACAGGGTGAAAGTTTGTTATAAGAAAGGAGCTCCTTGGTCCCCACACTTACACTCCACCTCTTCACGCAGTAAAGTAGGATCTCTTTTTCAACGAAATGTCCCAAAATATTAAACAAAGCCAAGTAATTCAAAATATTTAAAAATATTTAAAAAACTACCTTTTACGCGCGAAAGGAAGCGCGTAATAAAAACAACAACAATCCATTCTACAATAAGCACAAGGCCTGAAATCGTGGAGGAGGGCATAAGTCGATTACATCAACCCCAGTACTCGATTGGCACTTATTTTAACGACCCTGGAAGGATGAAAGGCAAAGTCGACCCCGACAGAATTTGAACTCAGAACGTAAAGACGGACAAAGTACTGCTAAGCATTTTGTCCGGCATGCTAACGATTCTGCCAACTCACCATCTTAATAATAATAATAATAATAATAATAATAATAATAATAATAATAATAATAAT
>NC_068993.1:53833501-53833847 GCF_001194135.2 Octopus bimaculoides
CATGCTAACGATTCTGCCAACTCACCATCTTAATAATAATAATAATAATAATAATAATAATAATAATAATAATAATAATAATAATAATAATAATCTTTTCTACTATAGGCACAAGGCCAGAAATTTCGGGGAGAGGGGAATAGTCGATTACATCGACCCCAGTGTTTCACTGGTACTTAATTTATCGACCCCGAAGGGATGAAGGGCAAAGTCGACCCCGACGGCATTTGAACTCAGAACGTGAAGACCGACGAAATGCTGCTAAGCATTTCGTCCGATGTGCTAACGATTCTGCCAGCTTGCGCCAATAATAATAATAATAATAATAATAATAATAATAATAATA
>NC_068993.1:53834551-53840337 GCF_001194135.2 Octopus bimaculoides
ATATATATATATATATATATATATATATATATATATATATATATACATACATACATGCATATCTACATATATACAACATCGTTATGTCATATATGTATTCATGTTTACCAGAGGAAAATAAATACTTCGTTAACTGAGTATATCATAAATAGTGAAATCACGAATGATCAACGACTGAATTATAAACCAATGAATGGCAATGTTAATACCATATCTGCATCACAACTTGCTGCTGCTACATAAACATAATTACGTCACTAATATCGGATATGTTACAACTATAGTTATGCTGTAGGCGCAGGCGTAGTAGCTGTGTGGTAAGAAGCTTGCTTCCCAACCACATGGCTCTGGGTCCAGTCCTACTGCGTTTCACCTTGGGCAAATACCATCTACTTTAGCCTCTGGTCGACCAACGACCTCAAGCAAGAGGTCTTCTACTATACCCTCGGGCTGACCAAAGCCTTGTGAATGGATTTGGTAGACGGAAACTGAAAGAAGCCCGTCGTATATGTATATATCTATGTGTGCATGTGTGCGTGTGTGTGTGTCTTTGCCTGTGTGTCTTTGCCTGTGTGTCTTATCCCCATCAACGCATGACAACTGGTGCTTGCGTGTTTACGTCATATAACTTAGAGACGGATATAGGCTTAAAAAATAAGTCCTGGGGGCGATTTGTTCGACTAAAACCCTTCAAGGCGGTGCCCCAGTATTGCTGCAGTCCAATGGCTGAAATTAGTAAAATATATTCTTATCTCTTATGTATTGCATTACTCATTATGAGTAGCACTGATATATGTCTTCTGTGTGTAAAATGCCTGAACGCCTATCCCTTACGCATTGTTTGTGTAGGCTACGGTCCGCTTGAACTTCCAGAGAATCACAGTTCTGTAGGTGAATGACTGGACAAATTCGGGAAGGGGTCTGGGGATAAGAGATAGCCGGTTCGACGTAGGTGTAGCCAGACGGGCGCATTGATGGAGGATCCTAATTAATGTATAACGACCATATATATTACGAGAGAGCGAGTTTCGGGAGGATTGGTTCCTCAAGAAGGAAATAGGAAGCACTGATATCGATGACAATGTAATGTGGGTGATGGACAATAGAATTAGGAGTGAGAGACTGACTTTTGTGTGTATGTTGCTATAGAAGAATCGGAAACAGTGGGACTGTGTTGATGGTGATAATGTTGGGAGAGATAGAGAAGGGGAGATAATTTATTATTGAAACTGGAAATTAACGGCCAAGCCATGTAAAATAGCTTATGTGCTTTGACATTATTCAAAAGCAAATTTGCCGAAATTGGGAGCTTAGTAATTTGTATGCCATGTGAAGAAGGCTTGTAAGAAAGTATTAAAAGTATTAAATGCAAGTAAACTATCGACTTCTCTTTCATAAGTCAGTTCAACCAAATGTTTTTGACCAGATAGAATTTCAGTAATCATGACTGTTTTCGTTTGGGCTGTTAACTTGATCATTGATCTGTTGAGGCTGAAGTAAATGAGAGCAAAGCGAATCACTCTCTCTGTCTCTGTACAGCTGTTGACCCAACCCTTGACACGTCTAATATATCGGAACTTACTATAAGGTTTCTTCTATTGTCTTCTCTTTTGTTTCATTGATATGAAACCCGTCTGACTTATATTTCCCCCTGGTTTAACTCTATGAAATAGTCGACATTTCATCGAAGCTATAATTTCTTTAGAAATATTTTGTAACCAAATACTACCATTTTGAAAAATTCCTTTTCCTAATTCATTATGAGATTTAATAACAAATTATATCGGAGAAAGACTTAGTAAATATGATTCTTTGAGAGCATTATGATTTTCTTTAATTTCCTGTGTTCTAAGCAATGAAATAATAGAGGCGGCTGTTGGCATCTTCCCTTTGTTCTCTATTCATATACGACAGAAAAAAATTTAAAAACTGCGAACATTCTTTTTAATCCTACTGAAGTCGACATCGCCTGTTCCTATTGGGGTAGACATAATCAATTGTTCGCAGTGTCGACGTTTGTACAAAATTTAACCATTACTATCCTTGTAGTGTCTAGAAGAGGCGCAATGGCCCAGTGGTTAGAGCAGCGGTCTCGTGGTCGTAGGATCGCGGTTTCAATTCGCAGACCGCGCATTGTGAGTGTTTATTGAGCGAAGGCACCTAAAGCCCCACGAGGATCCGGTAGAGAGTGGTGGCAAACATTGCAGTACTATTTCACCACAATTTTCTCTCACTCTTTCTTCCTGTTTTTGTTGTGCCTGTAATTCAAAAGGTCAGCCTTGTCACACTCTGTGTACCGCTGAATCTCCCCGAGAACTACGTTAAGGGTACACGTGTTTGTGGAGTGCTCAGCCACTTGCAAGTTAATTTCACACGCAGGCTGTTCTGTTGATCGGATCAACTGGAAACCTCGTCTTCATAACCGACGGAGCGCCACGATTGTCTATAGTATTATTCCTGTTTATTAGTGTAATTACTGCATTATGTCTACTCAACTGTATTTTATTATTATATGTAATATTTTGTGCTTTAATAAGTGTGATTTAATTTCTGTGCATTTAACCAATTGCATTTATAGCTTTTACTTATGCAATGTATCTTACAAACTACACGTCAAATATTTATGTACAAAAACAAAAAGATATAACTAAACGGGGTTTCTAGGTCTACTATAAAGACATGTTATGACAGAGCCAGCTGTTACGCACTTTGTAGTTTTCCAGTGAATTAAATCTTTTTCCACTAATATTCATGCGAGCTAACTTTATATAAGCAAATACTATGTCGGTATTATTGTTACTAAGCATCCGCTTCCATATAAACATAAGCATCCCAGAAGGCCCTGTCTCTTTTCTGTGCTATTTACCTGTCTGTCTGTATACATAGTGCTCACAATTTTTTTAAAATTTATGAGCTGGTTTAAAAGAGGAAGTATATTTTGTATGTGGCTTGGTGGTTAAGGTCTTCGACTCACGATCGTAAACTCGAGAGTTCGATTCCCAGCGGTGAGTTGTGTCCTTGAGCAAGACACTTTATTTCGCGTTACTCCAGTTCACTCAGCTGGCAAAGATGAGTTGTACCTGTAATTCAAAACGGCCGACCTTGTCACGTTCTGTGTCACACTGAATCTCTCCGAGAATTACGTTAAGAGCACGCGTGTCTGCGGAGTGCTCAGCCACTTGCACGTTAATTTCACGAGCAGGCTGTCCCGTTGATCCGATCAACTGGAACCCGAGTCGTCGTAATTGACGGAATTCTAGTTATGGATGGCTATAATCATCTACATCTGTATATATTTATATCTAACTGCCTATCTATACTTATGTATAAAGAAAATATGCACACATGCGCAGATACACCTAGATGCATGCATACACTGTTTCATGTATCTGTGTGTGTTTATGCATGCATGTATATATATATATATATATATATATATATATATATATATATATATATATATATATATATATATATATATATATATGTGCATGTATGGATACATGTTAATGTATATATGATTGTATATATGAATGGATATATATGAACGTGTGTACGTGTGTATGTATTCTTATCTTTCATTCTCTTACTAGTTGAAATTATTAGACTGCGATCATGCTGGAGCAGTGAGGCACAAATATAAAGACGCATACATACACACACTCACTCACATCCATAGATAGAAAGATAGATAGAAAGATAGATAGAAAGATAGATAGAAAGATAGATAGATAAACAGATGGGTTTTCTCATAGTTACCGTCTACCAAATTCACACACAATGATTGGTAGGTCGGAAGTGATAGAAAATACTTTTTCAAGACACCGTACAGCGGGATTGAACCAGAAAGCCTTTGTGGTTGCAAAGCAGACTTGTTAATCACGCAGCTACCTGTACCTTGTATGTGTAAGTAAAGACTTATAAGATTAGAATTTTTTCCTCTTTATATCTATTTACTGACGTTATTTCTAGAAAGATAGTATTGTAGTCTGAGATTAGTTTCTACCACAAATATCTAATCTCAATGAAACGTAGAATACAAAGATTAAAACATAATGACATTTTGTGAATGGTTTCTCAGTGTTGTCTCTCAACACAGGATGTCGGAATGCCGAATGTCGGAATGCAGAATGTCGGAATGCCGAATGTCGGAATGTCAAATGTTGGAATATTAGTTGTAGTAGGGCTGAATGTGGGAATAACGAATATTGGAATACAGGATGTTCGAACATTCGATGTCGGAGTATTGAATGTCAGAATGTAGAATGTCAGAACAATAGATATTGAAAAACTGGATCTCGGAATACTGGATGTAAGAATGTCGGAATACTGAATGTCGGATTCATGGGTGCCTCAGCAATAGCCGCAATATTAACAATCAAAATAATTCTCATTGGCTTATTTTATTTTCAGGCTTAATGTATCTTGGTCTACATTACATAATGTGTCTTTCCCATTTTATGGGAGTAGGACCTGATTTGATGGCCATTTGCTTGTTATTTCTAGCGGGTCAAGGAAGCACATAGAAGCTTCCCGAAATAACTTTGATCATTGAACTCCTCGATGAGAGCAAAACGCAACAGCAACAACATCAAGCATTACCAAGCTGTGGAGTAGTACTAATATGAGTGTGTGTTCTAATGTCCACAATTTGAATTGATTAATAATCAGCTTTTTACAAGGATCTTAACACACATAAGAAAGTGAACTTCACCGCTCAGATGGAATGCTTCGAAGTATTGCTTGCGGCTTTACTTTCTGAGTTCGAATGCCAACGAGATCGACTCTGTTTTTCCTCCCTTTCGGTGGTCGATAGAATAAGTCCCGGTGACGATGTAATCGATTATCCCTCACCCCTAAACTTACTGATTTTTCTGCCGAACTTTGAAATCATAATTTATTCAATTTTCTTTCTATTTTGTTACGATTTTCTACGTGCTAGTTTTTTTTTGGTTTTTTTTTTATGAAATATATACGCACCACCCTTCTGTCTTCAGATGCACCACCCTTCTGTCTTCAGAGGCACCACCCTTCTGTCTTCAGATGCACCACCTATTGTCTTCAGGCTTCGACTGTCGACATTTCACACTAGTTGTTCAGTTGTCATACGTATTTAATCACAACAACTGTTATATGTCAGTTTGTGCATTGGTATATTGTTAAAAAAACATCTCCCAATACAAGACTCCGTGATGTAGGAATTTTTAAAGTCTGTCTCACAGATATTGGGTTACAATCAACTTATCTCTTTGATAACTTCTCACTTTTACATATTATACATACATACATACATATATACATACATATATGTACACCCATATATGATAGATAGATAGATAGATAGATAGATAGATAGATAGATAGATAGATAGACATATATAGATACTGGAGTGAGGTGGATGTGTGCATATGTATATATATGTGTGTGTGTGTGTGTGTGTGTGTATGTGTGTATGTATGTGTGCGTGTATGACGTATGTGTGAATGCGCATGTGTACATGCTTCAAAACAAAAGCTATATAAGAATCTTGTTTACCACTGTGCGTAAGCAAATGAGCGCGCGCATTTGTTTATGCACAGCATGTGCTTATATGTATGTATTTGTATATGCTTGTTGAGGCTTGACTCAGTGTGTGTCTGTGTGTATATGTGCGTATGGTGGCACATGTGTGATTCTCTGTATGTGTTTGCGTTTGCTTTTGTATTAAAGTATTTCTTTTAAATGATCATTGCTCTAACGACCTTTCCAGTGTGTATCAGTTGTATATATATATATATATATATAT
>NC_068993.1:53840379-53843036 GCF_001194135.2 Octopus bimaculoides
TATATATATACCTACTTAAACGAACATACTTTCATATATCAGCTTGCCTGAACTCATTGTTAAATGTGAAGATTGGTTCGCGTGCACCAGTTCTACTCTTTAGACAAAGTAGTAACCTATAGCTGAAGTTATTAGCTTTTAATCAAAATATGCCTTCTTAACTCGCTTTCAACCGAATTTACTGAGCCCAGTTTCTCTCCATTTTATTGCCGTGTAAGTCAATGAGGAGCAGTCTGAGTGAAAACCGGTAGACATAAACTGCGCATAAACTCGTCGAATGGATTGTACAGAGAATTTAAAGAGCTACGTTTGTCACAGATTGAATCACGCTGAATGATTCGGCCTGAAAATTGAAAGCTAATTCAGAAGATTTTCTAACAAGAGATAAATAAGATTTATATATTTTTGATCTTCTGATATGTGTGTGTGTGTGTTAAGGACTTTCTGTCTGCCAATCTGGATTAGCCTTACAAAGATCATTTGACATGAGAAGCAGGATGTGACGTCGTTTCAAAAGCTTAACGTATTCCCTGTCAAGAACACTTCCCTTCGAATTTTGCTAGGATTGACTTTTCTTCACTTTTGTAGTCGATGAGATCCCCCACAAGGACTATACTGAAGTTAAGCAAGATTACTGATTTCCTCGCACTCAAGTTAGTCGAACTCAGTGGAAGTCACCACCAAAGAACAATAACGAATTCATATATGACTTTTATTGTATACTCTTCCGCTCCCTTTGTCATTTAACTTTCTACTCTTCTTTCTCTTTCCTCGTCTTGCCCCTCATCTCCTATATCCGGTTTTCTCTCTGTCCACCGCACTCTCTCTCTCTCTCTCTCTCTCTCTCTCTCTCTCTCTCTCTCTCTCTCTCTCTCTCTCTCTCTCTCTCTCTCTCTCTTTCTTTCTTTCTCTTTCTCATATTCACATTGTTTGTACTAAACACACAAAGGCAGGAAGACAAACAAACATTTCTTTGCGTACGCAACCTCTCTATTCCAGTGCACAACTGTTTGTAATTTAAACTGCTGTCATAACTATAGAAGTTAACGGACAAGCCATATCTAGTTCACTTATGCACGAGATAGGGTAAAACCCGTTGAAATATTGGCTAAAACAGGATCCTTTCTAAATGTACTCGAATTTACGATTCCAAGCAAGAATCCAATCCCATGACAATATACTAAATAGCATTAAAGGACTGATTTCATAATAGTAAACTAGTTTTCATTGTTGTCATTGAGTACCATTTGCCATTAAGTACCGTTTCTTATTGGTGCCTATTTTCTCAAACAAAAACTCTGTTTTCTTAATTAGGCATGTTTTAAATAGGTTTGCTTTTAAAATATCGTTATTGAAAAACCAGTACTGAGATATCATTAAGACTTGCTGGTGAATAATGTTTTTTTTTTCTTACGACACAGATAGAGGATTTCGTAAGAGAAAAAAAAGACAAAAAATACGAGGGTCTTAAGTTGACTGAATTGACCTGAGTTTATTACTGGTATCAAATCGAACCAGCAAACGAGTCTCTACGCAGTCCCTCTAGCTGTGAAACCTCTCCAAATAACATTTTACCATCTTAATGGTTTCAAATTTTGGCACAAGGCCAGCAATTTCGAGGGAGGGGTAAGTCGATTGTATTGATCCAAGTACTCAACTCGTACTTATTTTATCGACTCCGAAAGGATGAAAGGCAAAGTCGACCTCGGCGGAATTTGAACTCAAAACGTAACGGCAGACGAAATACCGCTAAGCATTTTGCCCGGCATACTAACGTTTCTGCCAGCTTGTCGCTTTAAGTCTACCATCTTAATAAAAGGAAGGTAAGATTAGATAATTCCACTCCATATACACAATGCCTAGAAATAAGATTAAATGGTTTTGGATGGAAATGCTTTGATCTTAAATTTGCTCGATTGTAGTTCACTTTGGGTTACGCGAAATTATAATACATCTTTTTCTTTCAGAGGTGTAGTTGTGATTTGATCTGAGGCGTGTGTTGAATCTAAAACGATTGCCGTATGAAGGATACCTGTCAGCCATTCAAAAACACAGAAACTCTGTTAACTTCACTTAAAGATTTATGTGTTAATTGTCAAATGTTTCGTCGCGCGCGCTGCGACCTGATCACTGACAAGATGACACTGCATCTCAGAGCAATCTTGTCAATGACCAGGTTGCAGTTCGTGCGACGAAGATTTTGATTAATACGTCCATGTGTTAACATGTACCTTTTGGCGACAATGTAAACTTTCATTTAATCGAAATATCTTTGACCTGAAAAATAGCCTGCGGTATACACCTCGCTTGGATATTCACCACTTTTGAGGTTCCGCTCGTTACGAAACATATGTAGCCCGGATCTTAGCTACTCAATTCCTTAACTTTTGTATTCTTATTCGCACACCCGGCAATCCTGGTCGCCTACTGTGAAATATGAAAAAAAAAGAAAAACTTTTTTCAGTTTATCGTACTTCGATACGAAAAAATCCACAACCTTGTGTCTCAATAAACCATTATTGTCCCTGAAAGTTGGGCTTTATATTCACTACTGATTGCTTGAAGCAAACTTTCTTCCTATACCTCTAACCTTGGATCTTATATATATATATATATGTGTGTGTGTGTGTGTGTGTGTGTACACGCATACTCACACA
>NC_068993.1:53844505-53848038 GCF_001194135.2 Octopus bimaculoides
TCTGCATAGTTTCTGTCAACTAAATCTACTCAAGGCATTGTGATGGCCCGCTATATCAGAACGCCTTGAAGAATTTTAGTCGAACGAACCGACTCCAGTTCTTATTTGTCTTTTAAACTGATTTTTTTTTTATCGATCTTTGGCTGAGCCGCTAGGTTACAGGGAAGTAAACACACCAATACCGATGGTCAAGGGGTGATGGAGAACAAAGACAGACGCAAACACATACACATATATATGATGGGATTCTTTCAGTTTCCCTCTAGCAAATCCACTCACAAGGCTTTGGTCGGCCCGGGGCTATAGTAAAAGACACTTGTCCAAGGTGCCATACAGTCAGATTGAACCCGGAGGCATGTGTATGGGAAGAAAGCTTCTTACCACACACGTCTGCATATATTTACATTTATATAATTTTGTTTGATTAAAGTGAAAAATTTTAGAATATAATAGTGATAATTGACTAATTGTTTTTAAATTATAATTATAAATCTCGTGATTAGTTTAGCATAACTATCAATAACACACGCACAACTTAAGTGTAATTAAATATTAACATAATTTCATGTGGTTAACGAGATAAATTTAGAATAAAATAATGATAAATGGACTAATTAATTTCTTCTAATTACAAACCTGATAATTATTCTTACTATAAAATAAATGAATTTGGTCTCCAGATCAATATTTTTTAAGCGAAGTATTCAAATTGTTTTTATTTAAAATGGCTTTTACGGTGAAAAGAGATTGTGATTCTAATCCATTAATGTGTTTCATGGAAAAATAGGAATGAAAGAGAAATCAATAAAATTTTGGATTTTTAAAAATAACTCAAACGCTAACATTATCTGTTTAAGGACATAAAATTTGAATTAAGCTCAATCATAAACTTGGTATTCGTTTATTCTTTTACTTGTTTTGAGTCACTAGACCATGGCCATGCTGGGGTATCGAGTTGGAGTCGAACGAATCGGTTCCAGTACTTATTTTCTAAGTCTGACACTTATTCTATCGGTCTCTTTGGCCGAAAGGCTAAGTAGATACAGACTCGCACGTTCACACACACACACACACACATCTTTTTAGATGCATTCTCAACTTTACTAAAATATCATTCAATTAACTCTCTTTGATAACTCATCATAGAAAGTTGTCACTGTTGGATTGGACACTAACTTTTCTTCTTACTGAATGCGTCCAGCATCACATGCTTGATCACGTGTCATCCTATCCTTGAACATGTCTCTCCTCTCTACCGTAATTCTATATTCATTTGATTTTAAAAGTTTGTTTAATTGAATGACTCATTTAGTAACTCGCTCCTCGGGCAGAAAATAACTTAGCGCCACCGTCTTTCTTGTTATCTTACAGGGAGCCAATCCTTTAGTTTGCATGTTCTACTGTATAAGATTAACTTCCTGTTGTACATCACACCAGAAATACAGGGAGAACAGGAAAGTGAAATATTAAGCAGCAGATAAAAGACATTGTGCCGTCCCTCTTGAGTCTATGTGTGTGTGTGTGTGTGTGTGTGTGTGTGTGTGTGTGTGTGTGTGTGTGTGTGTGACAAAGGGATTCATTCGCCGTCAGTGAAAATTCATCCTTTATGAGTGCTGCTAAACTTCAAGAACGATTGAGTGTTTACGTTTAACAAACTTAAAATGGTCCTCATATAATTCAAACATGGACGTATACATGTGTCTATTTATTTCTCTTTCTCTCTCGCAGTATGTGCGTGTGTGTGTGGATATATATTCATACATACAAACACATACACTGACACACACGCTGACACATACATATACACACGTGCACACAAACACACACGCGCACACACACACGAAATTGTAGATAGACTATACATGAACTTAGACAATACAACATCCATTCATCTTTCTAAGCGAGACATTTCATCACTAAAAGTACACAACTCAACGACTACCGTCGCTTTATTAAGAAGCAAGAATGGACTTAAAACATGCAATACAAAGAAAACATCAAATATGTGTATGTGTGAATGTGTATTTACATATAGACATAAATAAGAACTGCACGAATCTAATAAAATATTTAAAAGGCTTCCATTAACCAAAACTGAAGTGGCATTTTGTCCAGAAAATAAAAATTAAAAGGAAATAGAAAAGCGAAAAGAAATGAAGAGAAGACAGAAGAGAAAAGTTGTTTTATATAGGAAAAAAAATGATTTGTATATTTTAACAAAACGTCCTTTCATATGGCCGTAATTGCAAACAACATTCATTCAGAGCAATGTTTTCTCTCATCGTAAACTTAACCACACAAGAGCGTTATTCCTCATTCTAAACAGTAGTTGCTATTTCATTTATTATTATCGGACAATGAAACAGCAAAATACAATGAAGGTTCAGTTTCAGTATTTTTCCATACCAGATCCACTGGACATCTCTGCCAAAACGCTGTACAAGATCTGTGCAGTGCTTTTTTTGTAGTGGTTTGGTTCTCAACCGTTTTAATATCCGGGCCAGATCTAAAGCCTGGAATTTTTAGGGGGCTGAACCCTACAAAAGTAAAACACAAAGAAAAAATTATTATGTTTATGCTGGGAAGACCGTCGAGGAGGGCCACCGGAGGGATGCACGAGGCCACACGTTGCCCTGCGAGCAGCGGTTGAGAACCGCTGATATTGAGAGTCATTTTTGTGCCAACCATTTTAATATTGCCTCCCGGTGCAGTCCACAGCTTGCCGAAGGGAAACGCTATCGCCGTAAACTTTAAACCTAAAAGAAGGTTTAAGGACGGCATAAGGATTAGCATGAAGTCACTTGGAATGGATCCAGAGGACAGAAACCTTTGCTTCGGGTCGAGCTGGATGGCGAACAAAAGTGTAGAGTGGAGTGAAAGCGATTGAAGAGGCCAGGATAACGCATGCAAGACTCAAGAGAGATTTAAAGAAGAATGTTGCTATCGAGAAGGTGAATCACAAGGACCTTCTTGTCTGCACAGTTTGTGACAGACGATGCCTTTCTTTTGCTGAGCTCAAATCTCATTTGCGGATCCATGAAACACGAATCTCCACCAACTATTCTGCCTATATATTCGTGCATACCTTTCAATGCCATGTATGCCATACAATCTGCAAACCTTACGGATCTTAAAATGTCTTTTGAGACATTTTAAGATCCACAAAGATCGGAACTTACCTGCAGCTTTTGGTGCTCCAAATCGGTTATGCAATCTATGTGGGTATCTTTTCAATACATTGTCTGGTTTAAAAAGCCATATCACATGCCATGATGGATCTAAGGTTTAGGTATAGAAGATGGTCAGACTGCATAAGGAGTAGACAACCACCATGCATGTATGTATGTATGTATGTGTGTATGTATGTATGTATGTCTATATGTGTATGTATGTTTATGTATGTATTGTATGTATATGTATATATATACATATAAATATATATATATCTATCTTTATACAGACAAGTATGCATACACAAACATACACACACACACACATATATATATATATATATATATATATATATATATATA
>NC_068993.1:53848891-53851117 GCF_001194135.2 Octopus bimaculoides
ATATGTAAAAACCAGGGATCAAGATGTAGGATGAAAGTTAGCTGCGAGCAATCCGTAGTGAGTATGTAAAAAAAAAACAACTTTCAAGAACAAAAATGGTTTAGTGAGACAGAAGGTTGCAGATTTTTTTCTTCTTTTACCAAAGAACGATGAGCTGAAGGAAAGTATTTTTTATTTTCCTCCGTAGGTAACCAGGGTTGCTGTGTGTACGGACAGAGAGAGAGAGAGAGGCGGGGTGGAGATAGATAAATAGATAGATAGATAGATACGATTGATATCCCACTGAGTGGTGTCTTTGGACAAGTAGATTCTTTAAAAATTCCAACAAGAGCAGATTTAAACCTTGGGTTGTGACTCAAACACCCAACTTTGTGATATAATTGTATCATGCTAATTCGGTCAGAGAATTACGTTTAATGCACACGTTAATTTAACAGATCGGTAGTGCAGATGATCGGACAACTGTTGATTATCAAAACTACAAAATGTCCCATGATACACACACACACACACACACACACACACACAAGCACAAGTGTGTGCGTGTGTGTGTGTACACGTGCATTCATTGTTTCACGGACGGAGAGAAATAGAACTCAGTTCATATTGTAGAGTATAAATATTTATTGTACAACCAGTAAGTTTTCTTCACTTAGTATTTCCCGGTCTTCACGTTCGTTAAGTCTCTAATTTGTCGCTTGAACGAACACGAAAAAAAAAACTGAATAGAGACAGGAGAAATACCAGAAGTTTCACTTTCTCTCTCTCGCTCTCTCTTTATATATATTTATTTATATATTTATATATATATCCATATAACTACATACGTACGTACATATGGTTTTATAATACATTCAAACATACATACATACATACATACATACATACGCACACACATACACTCACATACACATTTATACGTATGTATATGTATATGTATATGTATATATGTATGTGTGTATGTATGTATGTTTGTACTATGTCCGTATGTTTTTATGTATGTTTGTACGTACGTACAAACATATGTGTGTGTGTGTGTGTGTGTGTGTGTGTGTGTGTGTGTGTGTGTGTGTGTATGTTTGTATGTGTGTACGTAACAGAATCTCCCAAACCACATGTTAAGAAGTTTTCATGTGACATTAAGTACATTTTGCTGTTTTCAGCATTTCAAACACACACGTACTAAGCTAGTTGTTCTCGGTAGCGATCTAGTTTCAGATTTACAATTCTTAAAACGTATGTCTTTCATAGTTCATTGTTTTCTGCCTTTGTTTTCCCATTTCACATAAGCCTCGATGTCACTACATGGGACATTTCTAAGAGATGAACCATTGATATATTGCTTATTTATCCTATCTCGATGCATTATTTTGATCCCGCTTAAGTATTAAGCAATATAATAAACATAATGTTGAAACTATTATGCAAACTTTTCCTATTTTCATCAGAGATGACATGGACTTCCTAAACCACGTTCCAAAAGAGTGAATATTGATTTCAAATCTTTACACAAAGCCAGCAATTTACGGGGAGATGGTAAGTCGATTACATCGACTCCAGTGCTAAACTGGTACTTATTTTATCGATCTCGGAAGGATGAAAAGCAAAGTCGACCTCGACGGAATTTGATCTCAGAGTGGAGACAAAAACATAAATCTTCCATTTGTAGTCAGCCATAATCTTAGAAACTATAATAGCATACATTCCGTCCAGCGATTGTTTCAATGTCTGCTTGTATATAAGTATGTAGATGTGTATGTATGTCAGTCTGTTTAGATAAGACTTAACTTATGTGTACCAGCTATTGTAGTATGTTGACAAAACCTCGTTTTTAAACAATATTCAGACCATTAAAAAAATGACAACTGTGATATAGACAGTAACATCATCGGCAAGCGCATCCCCTTCGTCACCACCACCACAGCAACATCAACAACCATCACCACCATGCCTCCACCACCACTGTACCCATCACCAATGTCACTGATGCAACTGCGCTCCCCGCCAACACCACTAATAACAACAACACTAGCAACAATAAGATAGAAAAATAATAGCAAAGGTGTATGCCTGCATGTCTGCATGTGTATAAACTAAGATATATAATCCTCATGACAGTTTTGAAAGGGTTAGCGGTATTTGGTCTGCCGTTACGTTCTGAGTTCAAATTCTGCCGAGGTCGACTTTGCCTTTCATCCTTTCGGGGTCGATAAATTAAGAACAAGT
>NC_068993.1:53852186-53855673 GCF_001194135.2 Octopus bimaculoides
CATGTTCTAAGAAACGTGCGTGCGCTTGTGTCTCTGGATTTGTGTCTAAAAGAGAATTAGTATATTTACATTTATGGGGAAAGCAATTGTTTTGTTTTTTTTTTGTTTTTTTTAAAACTATTCTCGCAGAGTAAGCAAACGCCGTTTTCTTTCGTTTTTCAAGGTTAAGAGATGACTGTAAGAACTCTTTGCTGCAGCAGCAGCAGCAGTAGTAGCATCTGTAGTAGTAGTAGTAGTAGTAGTAGTAGTAGTAGTAGTAGTAGTAGTAGTAGTAGTAGTAAGTACCAGCTTTAACTAGTGCGTGTAACTTATTTTTAATTGGTTCACACAACTGTGCACTAATTGTAAGCAAAATGGCGGCTATTAAAACATTACTACTGTTACGTAGTAGACAATGGTGATGGCCTTTGTAAAAAGGTCGCGCAGCCGATATTGTCACCAATACGTCAGAAGAAAAGAATGGAGAAAGTAAATAAAAGAAAAAGAAATAATAGATAAGAAAATAAGAAAGGCAGTAAAATATGATTTATTAATCACTGATTTTATTTGAATACGAATTTTTGCTTCTGGCGTTTATTCGTTCCGTTGCCAGGTTAGATGTCCTTACCTCTCCAGGGATAAGGTGCAAATTTGTAACAACACATTCTATTTGTTCGTGAATAACCCTCAGCAAAGACTGTCAAGAGCTAAGCTACAATGATTGGCTTCACGATCTACGATAATCTCTCCCGACGACCTCACATTCACAATAATGCAGTCAAAAGATGAAACTTCCTGTTGAGGGACGGAGAGTAATTGAACAGCGATCAGCCGATGGCCTCTACAATTCCCAGGTGTTATCTATCTTAAAGTACGAGTTACTTACCAAAGCGGTGTTGCTGTTACACACGCGAACATCATCGGCCACATTGAAAAGAGGGCAAAGTAAGCTTTGAACCAGCTTACCGACTGCCCCTTTTTTTCTGCACCCATCATACCCAATGTGAGCCACTCACTAAAGTTTGATTCAAAAATCCACACAATTCTTACTACCAGGAAGTGCAGGCGCATGGTTTAGTGGTTAGGGTGCTGGACGAATGATTGTAAATTTGTGGTTTCGATTTTTGAACCAGGATATGCGTTGTATCCTTGAGCAAAACACGTCGTGTCAGGCTGCGACTGACCGGCGTCCCGTCTAGGAAGGAATATACAGGGTGGGCCAAAAGAAGGTATACACTTTAAATTTTTTTTCATTTTATTATATTTACACTTATTTATTACAATTACATTTATTAAACAGAGTTTAACCTCACAAATGCTCGAAAAGTCCTCTTTCAACATTGCAATATCTCGCAAACCTTTCCAGAACACTGCAACACACAGCATCATACAAATTCCAGTCTGCATCAATAAGTTAATTTTAAAAAGTATATACCTACTTTTGGCTCACTCTATATATGCCAGAGAAACCCGGAAACCGGCCACAATGTTCCTTACGGAGTAACGTGGACTAACCTTACTACCAGGAACCGGTAGAGTTTCGCTTCTTACTCAACTTCTGTCTCTGTATATCATCAATTAGAAATTTCAGCTGATTCCTCGATTATCTCAGAATGCAAAAAATGTTATGCGTCAATACCTCATTTCCCGCCACCTTGTACAAAATAATACACGCGCACACACACGCACACACACACACACAAAGAGTTTATTCTTTTATTCCAAAGCTACAAATACGGAGTTTGTTTCGTTCTCAATGTCTTAATAAGATCGGGTCGAGAATGAAACAAACACTTCCTTTTAACATTTGCTTATATCAAACTGTAGCAGTGCGTTCTTTAATTTGGCTTCGAGTAATAGATATCCTACCAAACATGCTTTGTTTATATTTACGCGCGTGCGCACACACGCGCACATACACACGCACACTCACGCACAGAGTTTTTACACATGCCCATACTTAGATCAGTTTCGGTCGAAGTTGGCCAAGGCCATATCTGATTTAATAGCACCACTTGGAAGAGATACACAGTCAGCCCCTGGACACCATAGCCCATTCGCGCAGAAGGTTATTGTTTTCAGAGACATATCCGAGTAGGGACCGTTTGAATGTAGTGAAATCACTTTCCTGCTTTATGTGGGCTGGCACGATGTTGAAGAGAGCAGAGCCAGTTGAGGTGAAATAGTTCTGCCGTAGTGCTTTGATACGGCACGGACATAATTTCTGTAGTGGACGGATGGCACGGGCGCCAAGCCTCGGATTAATTTCAAAGATGATACCTATATCATTTGGGCAATGGTGATGGAATATTTTCTACATCTTACAGATGATATAGCGCTCACGGCGGCGTTGGAGGGAGTAAAGCCTGAGCTTCATGAGTCGATCCCAATAGTCAAGGCTTGTCATGTCATCTATTTTTTTTTTTGTGTGTGTATGTGATTGATCTCTGGGGAGAGATCATATTCATGTAGGCGTTAAAGAAATGTCCTGGGTCGATTTGTTCGACTAAAACCCTGCAAGGCGGTACCCCAGCATCGCCACAGTGAAATGACTGAAACTAGTAAATAAAGAAAAGAAAAAGGATAACATACCCCTAAAGGGAAAGGGTAAATTAGACAAGTCAGTGGTGGGATAAGATAGATAGGGAGGGAGATAGGGATTTCCGAAGTTAATACAAGCAAACATATTTTTTGTTGACAAAACATATCCCACAGCATCAACAAACACGACTCACGTATCATTCCGTGCGTCATTCAATTATATAAATCCCCCCCCCCTCGCTCTCTGTCTCTGTTTCTCTCCCGCACTCTTTTACTCTCCCTCACATCTATCTCTTTCCTTTGCCTCACTCTCTCTTTCTCTCTGTTCTATCCCTGCTATTCTCTCGCACTCGTTCTTTGTCACTCTGTCATTGTCTGTATCTCTCTCTCTCTCTCTCTCTCTCTCTCTCTCTCTCTCTCTCTCTCTCTCTCTCTCTCTCTCTCTCTCTCTCTCTCTCTCTCTCTCTCTCTCTCCTCGCCTCTCGACATTGTCTTCTTTGCTTCATTTCTTACATTCCTCAATAGAAAAGCTGCCTGAAATTATTACGTATACAAACACACACACAAATATACACACACACGCACACACACACACACACACACACACACACATACATGCATAGATAGCTAGACAGATACACAGACAGACAACAGACAGATAGATAGATAGATAGATAGATAGATAGATAGATAGATAGATAGATAGATAGTTAGATCTACAATTTAGAAATAAATATTGGATACATTTATGATAAATATTTATTCGTGCAAACTATATTTACTTAAAAATACTTAATGTATGAAACACAAATATAAAATAGTAGTCAAAGCAATAACTACAACAACAACAACAACAACAACAATAATAATAATAATAA
The DNA here is from genome assembly GCF_001194135.2 of Octopus bimaculoides. Lineage (NCBI taxonomy): Eukaryota > Metazoa > Mollusca > Cephalopoda > Octopoda > Octopodidae > Octopus > Octopus bimaculoides. The sequence goes on from NC_068993.1 coordinate 53,855,585, forward strand.
TAATAATAATAATAATAATAATAATAATAATAATAATAATAATAATAATAAACCGAGGCGAAAGGTCAATAAAAACCGAACTGTGTATA
>NC_068993.1:53857970-53859110 GCF_001194135.2 Octopus bimaculoides
TATACTTGGCTTTAATTCCTAGAGAGGATGATGCGTTGTGTTCGTGAGCAAAACACTTTATCTTATGTTGCTCTGTGGTCGCTTTGACACCTGATGCTTGGTATACTGTACACCTGTTCAAGCAAAGTCGATTTGATGAAGAAAGTGAGCGGCACAAGCATCTGATCACTATAAACAAACCATTTGTACAGGTCTTTCGGCAAAAGCTGAACATTCATACATCGTCTACGACGGAGAGTCCCTCATCTATCTATCTATCTATCTATCTATCTATCTATCTATCTATCTATCTATCTATCTACATATGTGTGCGCGTGTGTTTGTGCGTGCGTATACTGTGTGGGATGTGTGTCTTTGTGTCTGTGTTTGTCCCCCAACCACCGCTTGACAACCGATGTTGGTGTGTTTATGTCCCTGTAACATAGCGTTTCGGCAAAATTGACCGATAGAATAAATACCAGACTTTAAAAAAATAAGTACTGGAGTCGATTCATTCGACTAAAAATTCTTCAAAACAGTGCCCCAGCATGGCCGCAGTGAAATTGCAAAAACAAGTAAAAGGACGATAAAAGATAAGAATATGAATAACCACAATATTAAACATATGTACACACGCGCACATATATATATATATATACATATGTACATCATATATATATATATATATATATATATATATATATAAAGACAGTCCTTCGGTATTGGTACACGATGTCAGCCACCCACTCTAACTTCCCTCGACATAAATAAAGAGGTTAGGCTGAAAAAGATGGTGAATGACGTCGTTTCCTCATACGTAGGATCGCTATATTCATGTGTGTGTGTAAGTGAGCAAAAAGCTGAGTACTTACCATATTACATAGAAATGCAGTTGGCTCTCATAAATGTAATATGGTGACACTTCAAGCAATTATTAGACAAAACCTCTCCTCAAAAGTTTATTCTAAAATGTAACAACAAGGAAGAGCGATAACTCATAAAAGATCCGTCGACGGAAATTTTGGGACAACAAAAACAATGCGGATTAGAGTAGACCCGGTCTGTAAAGCCAATGGGCGAAAGCAACAAGAAGTGTTAGGTCTTATCATCTTATCTTATGTGAGGGGGGGGGTAGAAAGTGTGTGTGTGTGTGTGTGTGTG
>NC_068993.1:53860723-53862433 GCF_001194135.2 Octopus bimaculoides
TATATATATATATATATATATATATAAATATACACACACACACTGACGCATACATTATTATAATTATATATATATATATATATATATAACGTATATATACATAGGTGTGTTTATCAAAAAAGGTTTACCTCACATTTCTCTCTCCCTCCATCTCTCTCTCATACAGACACACACACAAACGCGCGCGCGCATTCGTTTTTATATGGTCATACATACATACTATAAGCAGACATGTGTACTTTTTATACTTTTCCTTATATGAATTGTCATTCTTTCTTTCTTTTCTTCTGTCTGTCTGTCTATCTGTTCTCTTTCTCTCTCTCTCTCTTTCTCTCTCACCTGTACTTATGGCTTCTCCTCCCCATCCCCGTTTCTTTCTAACACACAATCACTGATCACGTTTGGTTACAGCTCGCAGCCAGTCTGGGCAATTAAAATAATTTTACTCTTGTAAAATTACTTTACCTGTCCCTTCATCTTTACCTGAGGGAGGTTTCTCTCTACGTGCCAGAAAAAGCCATCATTTTCCTCTGACAATATACCTTGTCTTCTAAAACAAAGGGAATGACATTGGATGTTGTCAGAACATAAGATAAAATGGGAATGACGGGGGCAGTTCGATCATAAAGTGGCACTCTATCAGTTGCAACGATGCGAGATCCAGTTGATCCGATCAACGAAACAGCCTGTTCGTTTACAACGATGCGGGATCCAGTTGATCCGAACAATGGAACAGCCTTCTCGTTTACAACGATCCGAGATCCAGTTGATCCGATCAACGGAACACCTCGCTCGTTTACAAGGTATGTTTTGACAATCTAAGAACAGGAAATAACAACACAGTACCTTATGAACAAAGGTGATAAGATGCAGGTAAAAAAAGAAATAGATGTGATAACAGAGGCAGACTGCGGAATTAACAAAGATATCGCATCATAAGCACCACTCTAAAGATACCGTCACGATCCTATCTGTACATTAGGCATGATGTTAGTGACCAAAACTCTACAGAGAACAATCTGTTGAAAGAATAATCCTGAAATGGCACTCAGTCGGTAACCCTCAGACGATGAGGGTTCCAGTTGATCCGATCAACGAAACAGCCTACTCGTGAAATTATCGTGCATGTGGCTGAGTATTCCACAGACATGTGTACCTTTAATGTAGTTCTCAGGGAGGTTCAGCGTGACACAGAATGTGACAAGGCTGGCCCCCTTTGAATTACAGGTACAACTCATTTTTGCCAGCTGAGTGGACTGGAGCATCGTGAAAGAATGTGTTTTGCTCAAGGACACAACACAACGCCGGGAATCCAACTCACACCCTGTTACGACGAGCTGGCAGAATCGTTAGCATGCGAAGCAAAATGCTTAGCGGAATTTCCTCCGTCTTTACGTTCTGAGTTCAAATCTCGCTGAAGTCGACTTTGCCTTTCATCCTTTCGGAGTCGATAAATTAAGTACCAAATGGGTACTTGGGTCGATCTAATCGACTGGCACCCTTCCCAAATATTTCGGGCCTTGTGCCTAGAGTAGAAAAGAAAGGGAGCCTCTTCGTTGATATATCAACCGACTAGAAATAACCACCAAATCTTCCATGTTTTGGTCTCAAATTTTGGCATAAGGCCAGCAAGTTCCGCTGAGTGAATAAGTCGATTAGATCAACCCCAGTATTCAACTGGTACTCATTTTATCGACCCCGAATGAATAA
>NC_068993.1:53864129-53864990 GCF_001194135.2 Octopus bimaculoides
AGGAGACCTAGGAAGAAGGGGATATATATATATATATATATATGCAAAGTATGGGGCTTTAGTTCACAGGTGATCTAAACGATTAGGTGCGTTAGGTAAGTGCTGTAACGGATTACTGAGGGTTCCAAGGTTATAGCCGAGACGATAGTCATGGACCATTGCAGATTTCTGATGCAGTGGATATATAATTGTTAAACAAGACGTCAAGCATTAAGGCAAGGCAAACATCTCAAGTCATATACAATATTATTACAGGAAGAAATTCAAAATCTTACAGCTGTTTCTGGGATATCCTCGAGTATGGGATATTCCGTCATCAAAGACAAATTAAGGCGGGGAAATATGGAAAATGAGAATGGTATATATTAATGAGATGATGACATAGAAGAAGGGAGTAAAAGAATGAGATGGAGAGAAAGAAGGAAAAAGAAGTAAAGAAGTTCATAGTTCAACTTTCCAAAGTTATAGAAACCAAAGCATGAGTCCTTAGGTGCAATCCTGCGTTGTGTAAGTCTTTAGACGCAATCTTGCGTATATCTATGTGGGTTAAAGTCCTAAAGACTTACACTAAGCAGGATTGCACCTAGGGACTCATAATCTGTTTTCTATAACTTCTTTTTTCTTCTCTCTTTCCATCTCCTTATTCTCTTACTCCCTTCCTCTATGTTATCATCGTATTGATATATACCATTCTCATTTTCCATATCATTTTTTTTTTTGCAGCAATTTGCCTCTGATAATGGAATATCCTATACTCGAGGATATCCCAGAAACAGCTGTCAAGTTTTGAATTTCTTCCTGCAATAATATCGTATATAACTTAAGATGTTTGCCTTGCCTTAATGTTTGATGTCCTGTTTA
>NC_068993.1:53865562-53866746 GCF_001194135.2 Octopus bimaculoides
ATATATATATATATATATATATATATACTATTAGATTTCATTTAATTTTAAAAATGGGAAAATCGGACAGAACTTATGGAATGACCTGATATATATACATGTACATCTATACATATACTTCTATACACATACATGTATACATATACATCTATATATATATACATATATAAGCATACATATATATGTACAGATATATGTACACATATATACATGCATATATATATTTATACATGTATATACATAATATATGTAAAACTGATATATATATAATATGTATGTATGTATGAATGTATACATGTAATATGAGATAATAGTTTCACTTTTAATAGTTTCACTATGTTTATATTATATACATAGTGAATCCATATAAAAGTGAAACTATTATATCACATTACAATACAGTTCTTATTGTTTCGTTTTTGACGCGTAATATCGAAACAGTGTAAGAGATTGCTCCAGGCTTGCATTAGGCAAGATGTTGAAAGTTTTTATGGTACATGACACTCCATGGACCCTACGTAGTGCATCAATAAAATCTGAATGAAATCAGTTGGGTAGTTCTCGAGTTTTAGTGATGCACACATACATACACATACACACACATATATAGTGTTTATTTAGGCACAAATGTGGCGAATAGCCAGGGGGTCTATTAAAAGATAATTAATAGCGAGATCCACTTTTAAATAGGGATACATATTGCCCTTTTGGTATTAATTCTGCTTTTATTGCTATTAATTATCTACCGCTGGTGATATAAACACGAGTGCTTATATGCACCACAAATCCATAAAAGGGGTTCTCTCATGAAAATAACGGAGTATTCTAACACATCCGCTTTATGTACACACACACACACACACACACACACACACACATACGCATACATACATATATACACACATACATACATTCTGTATATTTTTCGAGAAGTTTATTATTTATTTATATATGAGCATGTTTAGACATGCAACTGTAAGCAGGAGAATGCATACATAAGACAAGACGTACAAATCTGCACATATACATACATACATACATACATACATACATTCATACATACATATATACATTCATATATACATACATACATACATACATACATACATACATACATACATACATACATACTTATGTACATACATGCATACATACATAGATCTGGTGTGCGTTGCACATGCACA
>NC_068993.1:53867444-53869695 GCF_001194135.2 Octopus bimaculoides
GTGTGTGTGTGTGTGTATATACGTATGTATATATATATATATACATATATATATATATATATATATATATAGAGAGAGAGAGAGAGAGACCGACAGGCAGACAGACAGACAGACAAACAGACAGACGGTCCGACAGACAGACCGACTGACAAAATTGGAGGTTGGAGAAAAAATTGGAAAGTGGGTGAAGGTTATAGCTCGTAAGAAAGACAATACAGTTAGTTATAAGTTTGGATTTCCTCTCCTGTTCTGCACGTGTTATTCACGCTGCATATAGCACGTAGCGTCTAAAACCAGATGATGCAGAATATGCTTTTAGCTGCACATCAATTGCTGGCATAACTTAACACTGACTACAGTCTCTTTATGCTTCCAACTTGTAGATAATTTAGCCGAACATACATTATTTGGATTCTTCGTCACTACCTGTTGTGGTATTATATCGGTTTCCATAACAGACAGAAATATAGATAGGTAGAAGAGATGGACTTACAGCAGAGAAATAGATAGATGGGGGACAAAAATATATAGATAACTCGATAAGCACATGTGTTTAGGGTATAGACAAAAGAGATTCTTTAAATGTGCTAGCTTCCTGGTAATAAATCGATATTAATTAATATCTGATTTTTTACCCTATGTTTTAATTTGATTAACCATAACCAAGTTGTGGAATCGAACTCGGAATCTTAGGGTTAGTAGCCCGCGCTGTTAACCACTACGTCATATGGCATAGTGGTTAAGAGCGCGATTCCAAGCAGTGACCTGAATAATAATAATAATAATAATAATAATAATAATAATAATAATAATAATAATAATAATAATAATAATAATAATAATAATAATAATAATAATAATAATAATAATAATAATAATAACAACAACATCGAAAAATAGCTTAGGAATGGGAACCCAGGTTCGAAATTTCCCCAAGACACCTGATGAAGGCTGGAGGGTATATCAGCCGAAACGTTGTGTTAACAACAAACAAGATGAGGACAAATATCCGTCAAATGTAAATAATGTACATAATTCTTCATTTCGTAAATATAGAACTGTATTAAACGAATACTAGTCTTACATCTGCAACCTTGGTACTTTGCAGTTACTACACACACGAACATCTTAGACTGTACCCACAAGAATACCACATCTAATGTACAGACGTCCTATATCCTCATTGTATGCTTTCATCTGTTACGAAACGGTCTCTGTTTCGTATTGCCTCAAAGAAAGCCCTAATATACTTTTTCCACGCTATTCTTGAAGCGTCTTGCCCACAAGTACTCAAGTGCTTTGCTAGATCCTTTCTCTCCAGAACATCAAGTTCCGTTTTCCCTGCAAATGCTGGCTCAGAAAAGTCTAAGTGAAACGTAAATTGACTTCACGAATCTCGTATGTCCTGTGAATGTCCTAGATGTTGCTTCTTTTTCAGGTTTCATCATGAAAAGATAGATAGATAGATAGATAGATAGATAGATAGATAGATAGATAGATAGATAGATACTTCTTTAAATGTGTATAATCGGTCATATGATCAATTACGTGGTCGCTCGTCGCTCGTCCTATAGAAATAGTAGATATTGATCAATATTCGACGGATCACTTCAGTTATGCCTTCACACAACTTTTCTTTTTAATACTCTTAGACAAAACAAAGACACGGTTACAGAGAGACACACATAAAAATACTTAAACACATACACAGGCACACACACACAGAGACGTGTGTGTGCATGTATGCGTGTGTATGTGTGTGTGAGTGTGTGTTCCCTCTCCTTTAACATCCCTCTCTCTATCTATCTAATAACTAACTCCCAATATTCATCTTTTCATTCTCTTTCTCATGCTGGCACCTCACTCTCTGCACTTTCGCCTCTCTCTCTCTCTTATTCCCTCACTTCGTCCCTCTCTCAGTCGTCCTCCTCTCTCTCTTACTCCACTCTCTCTCTCTCTCTTACTCCACCCCCTCTCTCTCCTTCTCTCTGTCCCTAATTTCAACTTTTGCTTATTCCGTGTAATTTGCAGTTCCTGTTTAAAAAAAAACAAAGGTTCGATTCCCAGGTAAGACACCTGGTAACCATCAGAGAACGTGTTAGCAACAGTTTATACATTCTCTATCTTTCAAGGACATAGCAAGGTAACCTTTTACTTAGAGATTCTAAAGCAAAACTTTATATACACAGCTGCTGCACACACTCACATACGCACGCACGTACGCGTGCGCAAATGTATCTGTATATATATA
>NC_068993.1:53869898-53871718 GCF_001194135.2 Octopus bimaculoides
ATATATATATATAGCTACATGTATGTATATATATATACCTATATATATATATATATGCATGTATTTATATCTATATGTATGAGTGTATGTGTGTGTATGTCTGTATGTATGTATGTATATATATATATGCATTTATTTATGTATATATATACACATGCCCACTCACACGTATATACGAATATATGTAAATATATATGTATTTATTTATATATATGTCAAAATATATACGTATTCATATATGTGTATGTATGTATGTGTTTGTGTTTATGTACGCATATAGTGTTTGTGTGAGCGTGTGTATATATGTATCTGTATGTCGGTGGACAAGTGAATGGTTGCATAGATATTTATATGTATGTATAGCATGTCTCCATAAATCTATTTACATCTGTCAGTGTACGTATGTGTATACGTATGTGTGAGTGTATGTGTACGTATGTGTGTATGTGCGCATATGCATTTGTGTGTGTGTGTGTGTGTGTGTGTGTGTGTGTGTGTGTGTGTGTGTGTGTGTGTGTGTGTGTGCACGCGTGTGTGTTAGTATTTATATGTGCGAGTGTGCAAGTAAGTCAGTGCAACGGATGTACGAGTTTGAGCTGCTTAAAGAAAGCAGACAGAAGGAATCGATGGTGGGGGGTGCCAATGTTTAATGGTTGCTCACTGTGACATTGCATTCTTATATTACAAATCTCAGAGGAAACACCTTCTGTTGGCCTCGGCTCTTGACCTTCACTGAACCATTCCGACATGCTGTAAATGGGTATCTGCAACTAGTTATTAAGCCAGAGGTAGCTCTATAGAATTGATGAGTAGCAATAGTATGGAAGCATACGCTGTAACAGCGCGTCGCTGCACCCACCATTTGGTTGTGTTTCCCTACTCTGCCAGGAATAGGGAAACACATACTCTTGGCGGGTTAGGTAGTCGTTGCTGAGAGATTTACGAGATCGGAGTGGAAATTCTAGCTCAGCCCCTTTTAGTAGACTTTTACGACACTCAAAGGGAAACGTTGAGGTCTATTCTTTGGCGTGCCTTCCCCAAACAACGCGTGCTAGAAGGGCTGACTTAAAATTCTATAACTAAAAAAATCCCAATGCAATATCTCTCTCAAAAAAATGTACATCTCCGCCTTGAAAAATATACGACTCATTGCATGAGGTTGTCCTGGATACACAATGTTTATAGAAAAGGTAGAGCGATCATGGCTGGTGAATTGTATCCCCCCATGTACCAGCATTCTGATTTTCAACTAGAATAGACCATGTGCTCATTGCCTGAAGATTTCTTGGGGATACAAGACATTATGAAAACCTGCCCTGCCACGTGTCTTTACTGTGTACATCCACAAGTCATCCACAAGTCATCCACAAGTCTCTGGTCGGCCCAGGCTTATAAAGGAAGACACGAAGCAAAGGCACTATGCAGTGGAGCTGACCTGAAACCATGTGGTTGGGTAAGCGAACCTCTTACCACATAGCCATGTGGTAAAACAGGCACACGTACGCGCTCGTGCGCGCACACATACAAACACATATAGATAACTAGTATTCTATTATTAAAACATTATTCTTTTCTACTCTAGGTACAAGGCCCGAAATTTGGGGGGAGTGGCGGGGCTAGTCGATTAGATCGGCCCCAGTACACAAGTGGTACTTAATTTATCGACCCCAAAAATATGAAAAGCAAAGTCGGCCTCGGCGGAATTTGAACTCAGAACGTAAAGACAGACGAAATACCGCAGGGATTTCGCCTGGCGTGCTAACGTTTCTGTCAGCTTCTCGCCTTCGATTAACCCATTATTAAAAGAATAATTAACAAAG
>NC_068993.1:53875695-53882417 GCF_001194135.2 Octopus bimaculoides
ACCGTTGACTGAACACTATTCAATTTTTTTTCTCCGTGTTTTTCTCCTTGTCTCCGTATTCTTTCTGTTGAAGAGCGTAGCTCGAAACGTCAAAGACTTTCCGTATTCCCGAGCGTCATACTAATATATACTTTTGTTATTTACACCACCTGTCCTCGTCTGTTGTTATTTTTTGTATATTCTCCCATATATATATATATATGTATGGATGGATATATGGATGGATGGATGGATGGATGGATGGATGGATGGATGGATGGATGGATGCATGCATATATGTATGTATGTATGTACGTAAGTTTGTATGTATATCTATACATACACATACATATGCATGCATACACCCATATACATAAGTATGAGTATAAGTGTGCATGTACATATATGTATGTATGTGGTTGTCCCACCAGTGTTCTAAGATCACTCGCCTGGTAACCTCAAGTGCCTTGAATAATTTAATGTTCTGTTGTATTTGTTAACAATTGTAATTGACGCCCCTTCTACCGTTACCAACAGCCTATCTTTGAGACAGTCTCGCTAAGCTATAAACATCTGCTTTACACACTGTTTACTATTGACATGACAACGAACAATTGAATAAGAGAAGAGTTGTTGAAGAATTGCAGATGAAAGCAATTGAGTTGAAATGTCGGCCAAAAAAAAAACCCCGTATGTCTTGTACTTTATTTTTTTTTTTTTTTGAGGTCGTCTAGACACAAATAGGCGTTGCCACTTTCATGGAATGCATTGACAAATTCTCGGCAGATTTACATTGTCGTTCGCAGAACTCTGTGACTTATCTAAGATAGATTCTGAAAACACTGTGTGAAAACAAAGAAGGAATGAATCGAACACTTACTACTACTACTACTACTACTGCTGCTGCTACTACTACTACTACTACTACTACTACTACTACTACTACTACTAATAATAATAATAATAATAATAATAATAATAATAATAATAATAATAATAATGATAATAACAATCGTGAACGAATACCCTAGACTTTTCCCAAACCATTACAGGTTGTACCAGAACGTATGGCTGCACATCAGTAGCTATGGTATGCCGAGCTCGCGTTGCACTGGTAGCAGATGAACCTCTTGACCAGTGGAACGCGTCCTTTCTACAAGAAGCGAATGTGCAGACACTCCAGTCTGTTCAGACAGGAACTGAGGCAACACACGAAGGGCAAGTGATAAACTATAACGGAGGGAAGTTGGCAGGGGCGATCCGCTTGACGTTTTAGGGATAACTTAATCACAGCCCTATCTCTCAGTCACACTCAGTTATCTATACTGCTCGTAAACTTGTCCCTATTCCTTTCGTCTTGAAGGCTCGGACCCAACTAGACTTCAAACAGTTTAACCGATCCGACTGTCCAGCCTCCCGTGACGCTGTACAACTGTATGGACAAGAAATTGGAGTTGACCATATTTATTTTTCGTCCGTACAGCACTTCGTATCTCTTTAGAAAGATGCCGACCAACTATACCTTCGTGGCCTGCGATACTATTCCAGTGACGTCACCCGCATGTGTCCACATCCACCCCCTGCATCCCAGCTCGAAAGGAAAGCTCTTCAATCATTATAGCTTCTACACCAATGGTTCGACAGCGAGCACGCAGAGAAGAGGTGAGGGGAAACATTTGAAACAGTAAAAGATGTGTGTGTATGTGTATGAGTGTGTGTGTGCGCGTGCGTGTGTGTGTGTGTGCGCGTGCGTGTGTGTGTGAGTCTGCTAAAGAAGGGGAGAAGCGGTAAAAAGAGCGAGTAGGAAGAAGAAGAATTATCTGAAAAGTTATCAAAAAAAGAAATTTAATGTATAAATGATAGGTCTAATATAAGACTCAAATATATAAACCAGATTAATTGCGCATAGAATGAAGAAAGAGCGGTGATCCTGGAGAAAACGGACAAAATACAGTAAGTACTTAAAGTTATCAATACCATAAGCCTCCATTTTTGAAGGTATAGAGACAGGCCAAAGCCCACTAGCATCATTCATGACAGAACTCTAAATAATTTATTCTTTTAAGCATCCATTTTTTAAAATCTTTACAACTTATACATAGGACACTTTTTTCTTTACGGTTTGCGAATTTTTAAGTTTTGAAAATCACAGATTCACAATATCTAAGCTAAAGATTCTAAAACGTTTTAAAATACGTATTTTTTTAATAGTATTGTTTTTAAATTAGAAAATAGATACGATTTTCTGTGCTAATAGCTTCAGGAAATTCTTTTGTTTTTTGCTCGTTTACAATTGAAATAATAATAATTAAAAAATTGCTTTGTTTACATTTCAACGAAAGTAATGCTTGTTCTATAATGAAAGCAATTAGTATTGCACCGTTGGCAAACAAAACATGTTTATTCACAACAAATGTAAACAATAAACGGTTGTAACTGGAAATTACATTCAACTGTATCAATTTCTGCTTTTGAAACTATTGCTTTAAAAAAATGTTTTTTTAAAAATATACTTTAAAGTTATTAAGAATATTTTTATTTTTTTGTGAATTTGTAGTGTGCAAAACATGGATGCAGTTTCACGGGACCCTATGAAGTGCTTTAAAATGAAACTATTTATTTTGAAGGGGAATTCTGTTGTAAAAGTGAAAGTATTTCACTGTTGTTTTTCTTGTGCTTCTATTTTTCTTCTTTTTTTCTTTTCAACACAAATTCTCTTCTATTCTAGGCACAAAGCCCGAAGACAGACAGACAGACAGACAGGCAAGCAGATAGATAGATAGATAGATAGATAGATAGATAGATAGATAGATAGATAGATAGATAGATAGACAGACAGACAGACAGACAGACAGACAGACAGACAGACAGATAGATAGATAGATAGATAGATAGATAGATAGATAGATAGATAGCGAAAGAGGGGGAAAGAAAAAAGAAAGAAAAGGAAGAAGAAAGAAAGGAAGGAAGGAAGGAAGGAAGGAAGGAAGGAAGGAAAGAAAGAAAGAAAGAAAGAAAGAAAGAAAGAAAGAAAGAAAGAAAATCTTTATGAAATGGATATCTCGGTTAATTGTTAAAATTAGTTAAGGTTTATATTTATCGTTTAATTATTTTATCTTTTGCTATTTTTATTACTTTATCTGTCTTGTTATGCAGAAATGTTTTTAGTACGAATGTGGTTTAGTTCGACAGCGTTTGACTAATTGCATGCATCCAGAGAAACAAGCCTTGCTCTTTTGCGAACTGTCGGTTTAAACCGGTCATATTAAACGGGTCATATTATATTATAGTATAGCATCACAGCTATACAATATCTACCTCTATTGCACTTTCATTATATCTATACGTTAAATCATTAGTTGTTTTATTTAGTATTACACAGATATTAAGCCATCACTCATACTTGTATTTTGTTTTATGATATGTCTATTAAATCTACTAAAAGCTACTTCTTCAGCTCTTAAAGTATTTAAAACACCAGAATACTGTTCTTCATTGGGAAGTAAGAAACATGCCCGCCACCTTCTTATAGCTAACTTTATTTGCTGTGCGTTTCACGAACGACCAACATTATAGCTTATTAGTTCTCAAGTGTCAACTGGAAAAAAAACCTTTGCAATATTTAATGTTCGTCGGGCGGCGAGCTGGCAGAATCGTTCCCACACCACATAAAATGCTTAGCGGCATTTCTTCCGTATGCAACCACCCCACCGAGTTTACTTGCTTTGTGCCAAAATTTGAAGCCAGTATTTAATGTCTGTCTTTAAGGCGGCGAGCTGGCAGAATCGTTAGCACGCCGGGCATTTTTCCCCGTTTTTCCGTTCTGAGTACAAATTCCGCCGAGTTCGACAAAATACGTGCCAGATGTGCACTGTGGTCGATGTAATCGACTTCTCCACTCTCCCGAAATTGCTGGTCTTGTGCCAAAAATTTTAAACATCCGCTTAGAAATACAATTTCCCTTTCGAGTGTTTAGGGCGGCGAGCTGGCAGAAACGTTAGCACGCCGGGCGCAATACTTAGCGATATTTCGTCTGTCATTTATATTCTGAGTTCAAAATCCTGCGAGGTCGACTTTCATCTTTTCGGAATCGATAAATTAAGTACCAGTTGCGTACTGGGGTCGTTCTAATCGACTGGCTCCCTCCCCCAAAATTTCGGGCCTTGTACCTAGAGTAGAAAAGAATATAACATAAGATATTTATTTCTGCTCTCGCACTTCCATCAGTTTCAAAAATTTTTTTCCAAGAGCACTACTCTAAAAATTAAAATCTTTGTGAACAAACTGAAATAACATGGAATAGAGGTGCAAAGTTTTGTGCGGTCGGTTTTGTACACAAAGGATTGTCAATGATGCAATGGGAAACTTGTTAACTTAAGTAAAGAAATGCGTCGAAGAAAAGAAGAGTTTGACATGAAATAAAGTCACCCCCACACATATGTACACACAGACTACAAACAACAACAAAAATAACATACGAAATATGGTAATAAGGTTATCTAAATGTATTTATATACTCCGTAAACAAATACACAGAATTTATTACTGCTGTCTGCTTTTAAAAATTGGGTTAGTCGTTTTATGTTCACAAAATAGAAACGTGGGACATAACGAAGGTCAGAATTCCTAAAGATATACAATGATTTGAAAAGAATATCTTAATATTTCATAGTGATTAAAGCAGTACACTGGGAGAATCGTTTGCACGCCGGACGAAATGCTTCGGATCATTTCGTCTGTCATTACATTTTAAATTCAAATTTCGCCGAGGGCGATTTTGTTTTTCATTTTTTCAGGATTGATAAAGTATGTACCAGTTGCGCACTGGGGTACAATTAATCAACTCACTCCTCCCCTAAAATTGCTGGCCTTGTGCCAAAATTTGAAACCAATATTTAATAGTGATTAAGGTAGCGAGCTGGGCGAAATGCTTAGCAGCATTGCGTCCGTCTTTTCGTTCTGAGTTCCACTTCTACCGGGATCGACTTTGCTTTTCGTCCTATCGGAATCGATAAAGTAGGTATCAGTTTAGCACTGGGGTCGATTTAGACATTAATCGCAACTCCTCAAGTGTTACGACGCTACTGTTAATATGTCAAACAATGCAGTACTAATGTATATCTATGTGATTTAGGTTCAGGGTGTATTCATGCATGCGTATGTTGAAATAAAGGTTTGAAATAAATTCCTTTTAAAGGGGACGTTCTTTATGATATATCATGGAGTTCTCAGAGGAACAATATATAAGTTGGATACAACAAAAACATCATTTTGCATCTACTGGCACATGACTTACTAGAAAAATACAAAGGATATGAACACAAACTGAAGATTTGGTTTATATATCCAAAGGAGTGTAAAATGTTCCCAACAGAAAATATTTCGTATGAAGAGCAGCGGTAGAAAAGTATTTGTGTGTCGGCTCACTAAACTCACGACATTAATATTTGAGGGAAAAAACATCTTTTTACGTCAAATATTAAGATATCATTTCTGAAAAATCAAAGGTTTCCTTTGAATAAAGTTTTGTCTTTTGTTACCGATGCCTTGTTTTGTTTTGTTTTTGTTTTTCCAGAAAGAACACGCAACTTCAGATAATATTTACATTTGAACCCAAATGTATTCTTACATAAATATTTTCTGAGCATACCACTGCTCACTAAAAGAGCGTTGTGGTGGCTGTAAAATCGGTGGATTAATGATAACAAGTAGGTTTTTATGCTTAGTATTTACATATGTGGTTTATGGGTAAAATAAACATCAGAAAAGCTTTGCCCCACACAGAAATTGCAGGAGATACTCGGGAGTTTTGTTAACTCTTCTAGATTCCTTGAATTGCTGGAAACCCTTCCGTGTCGTCAGAAGGGATATCAATCTGGTTTTCAATGACATGTAAAATGATGTATAAGGAATAACAATTAAATTTGATATTCTGTACGTCACGTGTCTCCTACTGTTCTGTTTAGTCGAGGAGACACTTATGGTGGAGAATCGCTGAAGAGGTCACAGGATGTGTGAGGAAAGATTTGCAGACATGAGACATAAAAATAAGAACAATAATAGATTTAGAGTGAAGAACGAATATATGTAGTTCGTGTGCTTATTTGGCCAAGAAAAAGTGACCATTCCGAAATATTACAATGTCCGTTTCAACACACAATTTGACTTCAGGAATTTTGCAAAACAGATACATAAACGTATGTGTGTGTGCGTGTGTGTATGCGCCTCTGTGTGTGTGTATGTTTATTAGGATACGCCTTGTGTGTTTTTGTGCGTGTGCATAATACCTTTAATCATTATATATGTTTGATTATTTGCTTGAACAGCTTTCCGTAATGTCTTTAAAATGCAAAATAAATATTTCATCCAAAAGAACATGAGTTGTGCGTTAATTTTATATATTTTTAGTTCACATTACGCCCTATTATTTCAATGAAAATCTTAGTATATCAAGAGATTTATGGTAGCAACCAGAAAAGATTTGTAATTACAGCGAACGTTCGATATTGCTAGTGATTCAATACATTATTTTTAAACCCTTGATCAAACCTGACAAGTCAAGCAACTGTGTAAGAGAGAGTGATAGAAAGTTGGGGCGAAATAGTACACCAGGGGTGCCTCCCTGCCGGTGCTTCATGGAGTTTTAGGTGTTTTCGCTCAATAAACACACACAACGCCCGGTCTGGGAATCCTCCGACTACGAGTCCGTTGCCCTAACCAGTGGGCCATTGCGCCTCCACAAT
>NC_068993.1:53882472-53886652 GCF_001194135.2 Octopus bimaculoides
ATATACATACACATATATATATATATATATATATATATATATACACACATATATATATATATATAAACATATATATATATATATGTGTGTGCGTATGTGTGTGTTTATCTTTTATTTCTTTCAGTCATTTCAGTGTGGCCATGCTGGAGCGCCGCCTTGAAGGGTTTTAATCGAACAAATCGACGCTAGGACTTTTATACACACACACACGCACACATGTAACGTAAGCATTTAGATATGTATACATATACATAATTACATGTATGTATATATATATACATATGCATATATATGTATGTATATGTGTGTGCATGTGTATGAATGTATGTCTATGTATACATTTATGTATTTGTATATGTATATATGTATGTATCTGTACATATACTTCTCTCTCTCGATATATATATATGTATGTATATGTATATGTGTGTATGTGTATGCGTGTGTATGTGAGAGTGAGTTTGTGTGTGTACATAGATTGTACGCATGTCTAAAGGCCTATGCATCAATGAGTGTTTTGATTCTTTTCAAATCCCTTTGGTTCTTCCAGGACAAAAATGCTTTAACAAATACACAATAAGTGAGGAAAAAATGTTGAAGTTTTTATTGTGACGAACATTCATACAATTATTATTACTTTTATCATTATTGTTGTTGTTGCTATTATTATTATTATTATTATTATTATTATTATTATTATTATTATTATTATTATTATTACTAAATCACATTTATGTAAGTTGCTATAATGACTATATTCCCAGCTCAACTGATTATAACAACACAGTCTTAAATTTCAAGTGAGTTTTCAAGATTAGATAGTCTCCGAATATCAGAGTTTTAAATTTGATCTCATCTTAAAAGAGAGCAGCGCAGTTAGAACGTTTTTGTATTAGTTTCCACTATGATGTCCTTCACTTCTCACAGATGAACAACTTGGAAATATGCAACCAAATGTCGAAATGTATCAAACACTGTGGTCTTTGTGCTTCTGTTTCAGATTCCAAATCTCTCGATAAATTGGTTGGTCGGATTAAGTTATTATTGTAATATCACTTCAAACGTTGTTTATTTTAACTCCCTTCTGCTTCATTTCGTTTTTAAATCTTTATATTTTGGGGAAAATTTAGCTGCAGATTACTTGAGATTAGATACAATGCATGCTATGTAGTTTTCTCGTAGAAATAGACGTAAACTGTTTTCGCCTTCCTTTTAACAATTTGCATACAGACTTCAAGACATTCCTGTAAACATGTAGTTTAGAGCGACAGAGTAAATTTTCCTTTAACCAGTAGAGGAACTCGATATTGCCATTCTTCAATTACTATTAGTATACTGGTTTCAAATTTTGTCACGATGTCAGCAATTACTGGGATCGATGTAATCAACTAATCCTTATTTCGTTGACCCTGAAAGGATGAAATGCAAAGCCGACCTCGGAGGAATTTGATCTCAGAGCCTAAAGACTGGCAACAATTCTGCCAGCTCGCTACCTTAATTTAACTCAGTATATTGGTATCAAAATTTGGCACAAGGCTGGCAATCTCGGGGAAGGGATTAAATCGATTACATTGACCCTAATGCTCAACTGCTATTTATTTTATCGACCACAAAAGTACGAAAGACAAAGTCGACCTCTGCGAAATTTGATCTCGGAGCGTGAAGACGGATGAAATGCCGCTAAGCATTTTCCCCGATTCCAGCTCGCCGCCATAATATATTAACAGTAAATAGATTAGAGAGCTGGCAGAATCGCAACCACGCCGGACGAAAATGTTTAGCGGCATTTCGTCCGTCTTTACATTCTGAGTTTAAATTCCGCCAAGGTCAACTTTGCCTTTATCCTTTCAGGGTTAATAAAATAAGTACCAGTTGAATACTGGGGTCGATGCCCTGCTCAAAGCTTACTATAAAATAGATCATGCATTGTTTACCCCTACGAAATGCTTATAATATATTTGCAGTGAGATGATGTTGAATTTAATACTTTTATGTTATCTTCCTATTTATATTTTTTTATTGAGTTCCTTGTATTTGCCAAGAAAGTTTTAAACGACCAAAGAAGTCTTATGTATTTTTCTCCAGTTCTTTTTTTTTTTATTATCATTATTTCTGAAGGTTGAAAAATGGGTATCCTGTCATTGAAAATCCGATAGAAAAAAAATTATATGAAGCAAATTATCCATCAGTAAACGAATGAACAGAAAAGAAAGCTGAACATGCTTTGGTGTTTAGCTGCAGAAATGACGACATTGGATGTGGGGAGGACCAACAAAGAGTCTACACAATCACCATTACGGAAGCTGTCACCTATACAACACTTTATGTCAACAACTACGGGATTTATTCTCACGCTTACTTTGCAGCTTTTGAACTAGAACTAATGGACATGTGTTCATTGTGAATATTTCTCATTTATCAACTGGGGTCACATTAGTGTGTTTAGCAGACGACATCAAATCAAATAAGACTCCTTAAAACCTGTCTTGTTATTTCACGTCAATTCATTCAATAACGCCTCCAACCGCTTAATCGATTTCATTTCTATCATTATTTATTTCTCAGCCTATTTTAACAATCAACGTTTTTAATGTGTCAGCAGGCTTACAAGTGCAACCCATACATTTCGGTTGTTCGTGGTTTAATCCAACAGGATATCCTATAAAATGTATTAATCATTTCTGTTCTTGGCACAAGGCCTGAAATTTGGGGGAAGTGGGATAAATCGCTTACGCCGACCCCAGTGCTCAACTGGTACTTATTTCATCGACCCGGAAAGGATGAGAGGCAAAGTCGATCTCGACGGAATTTGAACTCAGAACATAAAGACGGACGAGATGCCGCAAAGCATTTTGTCCAGCGTGCTAACGATTCTGTCAGCTGACTACTTTACAAAATGAATTAATACTATGAAGGGGATATGGCTGCATGGTTAAAAAGTTCACTTTGTAACCACGAGGTTTCGAGTTCAGTCACACTGCATGGCACGTTGGGCAAGTGTTTTCTTGTGCGGCTCGAGGCCGACCAATCCTTGTGAATGAACTTGGTGCACGGAAACCGTGTGGAATCCCGTCGTATATATGAATATATGTGTGTGTGTATGTGTGTGCGCCTGTATGTATGCATATGTGTATATGTGTGTGTGAGGCAAAAGAGAACGACAGAATAATTACGGGACTTAATCGTACGTACTGCGGTCGATTTGTTCCACTAAATCCTTCAAAGCGGTGCCCCAACATGGCCACACTCCTATGACTGGAAATAGAAAAGAAACTAGTGTTGTTATGAATTGGCAAAAATAAGTTAATAAGATTCGTAAAACTAAATAAGTTTGTGTGCGTGGAACAGCAAATAAGGCGTTATCAGATATTCATTGATCTTACTAAGGTTTTTGACTCTGTCAATCGAACTGCCTTGTGAGGGATCTTGAGGAGACTTGGATGCTCGGTAAAGTTTCTCACTATTCTGAAGCAGTTTCATGATGGCATGGAAGTAAGGATCAACATTGATGGAAGGCTCTCGGAACCTATCTCTGTGACGAATGGGGTAAAACAAGGCGACAGACTAGCACCCACTCTCTTCACCCTCTATTTTACTATAGTTTTTCAATTGGCTTTCAAAGGCTCCTATGAAGGCATATATATCATATATCACACAACAGGAAAACTCTTTAACATCACAAAACTGTCAGCTAAGTCAAGGACTTCCTCAACGCATATTAGAAACCTCTTCTATGCAGATGGTTGTGATATTGTCACGTATACTGAGGAGGACATGCAAAATCTTATTAATGTAATTTCAGTGGCTTGTGAGGCACTTGGCCTTAGCCATAAATCTAACCAAAACTGTTGTCATGTTTCAGCCAGCACCAGGAATGCCATACATAGAACCTGGTATCTTCGTGTATAGAAGAAAACTTTCTGTGGTTTCTAAGTTTGTTTACTTAGAGAGCACACGAAACACATCAGTGAATCTTGTTGATGAAGTATCACTACGCATTCAGAAAGCCAGTTTTGCTTTTGGCAAACTGGAAGACCGCCTATGGTCTAGACATGGTATTTCCACTGCGACAAAGATTAAGGTATACAATACATGTATCTTAACCTCTTTATTATGTGCTTGCGAAACCTGGACTGTGTATCGCAAGCACTTAGAACTTATGGAAAGTTTGCATCAACAA
>NC_068993.1:53886677-53889113 GCF_001194135.2 Octopus bimaculoides
GAAATGCTTCAGCATTGAAGCTTTGCTATTGCAGTACAGATTGAGATGTAGTGGACACTTAGTCAGAATGACAGACAACTGAATGCCTAAAAAACTTTTTTACAGAGAATACACACACACATACAGACAGACACACACACACACACACACACACACACACACACACAATCACACACACACACACACACACATACACACACACACGAATTAGAAAATCGACAGCGAAACATTAGGCTCGGATGGCTGCGAAGTGTTCGTGAAATATTTATGTCACAAAATCTATACGACTATATTTTTGAGTGAACAAATAGGATGTAAAACAAAACAGCCAACCGATGTAAGGAGTGAAGTGACTGAAGGTCAGTGTTCCCTTACATTGGCATTTAATTTAATAAACATGACGTCATCGCTATTCAAGATAACATTTGGGTGTTATTCGCTTAAAAGCATTGATTTCATGCTCACAATCTGTGTGAGGACATGCAGTTGCGTTGGTTTCACATAATTTTCTGCGTAAGTAGCTAATAGGATGTAAAGCTATATATATTCTGGCCACATTGTATATAAATGTTTATATACTTTATAGCATTCCGCATTGCTTTGCCAGCATAACGAAGTTATAAAAAGACGTCGGTTTCTTCATCAGAAACGTGCAGCTTTTTTAATAAAATGTTTTGCTAAAGTAGAAGATTTTATAGACGATAAAAATGAAGTAGAGGAAGATATAAGTGTTTTATTTATTTCTTTTTAAATACTTATACACAACGCATATGCAAATTTAAATTATTTGCTCTAACAAATAGTTTATGGTGCAGAATGTTAATTAATTTAACTCTAAAAAACCACAAAATCAAACAATAATCTTCAATTAATTAAAGATACACTAAGAAGCGACGATTAAAGTAAAATTATATACACTTGTATTTCGTGTAAACTCCTTAAATAGAATTAATTTTCCCAGAGAGTACCGCCGCGAAGGTCTTCCTGCGTTTGAGTGGCAGATATAATGTGCACAGCGTTACTGTAACCTTCAGTTCAGTCCCTTGTTTAGGTCATAGTTTTAGTCTCCTTCTAATCAGATAGGCGCAGACGTGGCTGTGTGGTAAAATACTTGCTTCACAACTCCGTGGTTCCGGATTACGCTCCATTGCGTGGCACTTTGGGCCTCGGGCCGACCAAAGTTTTGTGAGTGGATTTGGTAGACAGAAACTGAAAGAAGCACGTCGTATATAATGTGTGTGTGTGTGTATGTGTCATTGTGTTTATGCTTGTCCCCCATCACCGCTTGACAACCGGGGTTTCAGTGTTTACGCCCCTGTAACATAGCGGTTCGGAAAATAGATCGATAGAATAAGTCCTAGGTTTAAAATAAGAAGTCCTCGGGGTTGATTCGTTCGACTACAACCCCTTCAAGGTGGTGCCCCAGCTTGGCTACAGTCAAATGGCTGAAACAAGTAACAGATAAGACATACTTATACATGACCCCCTACGTAAGATAGTTTAATCATCAGTCTAACAAACAGCTTAACCTTGAGTCTAACATTCGTTGTTATTTTAAATCTTAAAGAGTTTAACCCTTTGTCAAATTGTTTGACTAATGGTTAACCTAGCAAACAAACATTTGCTACAAACTTCAATCCAATTCAAATACTAACTTGTAACCTAACATGAACTCGTTATTACAAACATCTGAACAACCGGAATGATATAATTCTATATTTCTGAGCTAAAAAAACACTTATATAATGTATATTGTTTACGTTAGTTGCATTGGTGTCCTCTTGATCGTTTCCATCACTGCGTTTCGGCTGTTGTACGAACCAGCCTTCTTCAGGTGTCTTCCCCTTGCTTGACATTGAACTCAGAGCCTCTAAAGTGACTGCATTAACCAAAGCCTTTATTCACTACGCTATGCTCGCAGCGACAAAACGAACATCAATAATATCCTTGTCCAAATTCGTCTGGAAACTCAGAAACTAAGAAGCGGAATGCTCTTCAGTAACAAGGGGTTTCATCAATAATTACTCCGTACTTCAGTGAGTTATGAAATAGAAGGCTTTGCTTAACCGAAAAGTTCCAAGAAGTTCTCATTACTAAAAAGTTACCAGCCGCCTGTAATTGCTAATCCGCATTGTCTGTAGATATTACTTGTGAGTGACATCGATATGATCATGAAATAGATATTATTTTTTACTTAACAACCTTGTCATACACAATTTGTGATAAATAGCAAATGTTCAGCCTATAAAAGGTGGCATGTTTACATTTGTATTAATCACAGACTTCTAGGAACTGTAAAAAAATTTCTAAAATGGTAAAAGACAAGATTTCATTCCTTTTAATAAATTAAATTCTTTTTATGGTTTATAAAGAAACATTTATAAAGATAGCACATACATTTTTGTGTGTGTGTGTGTGTGTGTGTGTGTGTGTGTG
>NC_068993.1:53889579-53892669 GCF_001194135.2 Octopus bimaculoides
ATATATATATATATATATATATATATATATATATATACATATATATATATATATATATATATACATACATACACACACACACTCTAAATATCTCCATCCCGAAACATAAAATGCTTGACTGCACACTAAAACTAAGTGTCGAAGAACCAGAACTGTCACGCTCTGATGAATACATCTTGCCTTATGTCTACGTTTATAAGCATCCCCAGGACCTGCCGGAGGAAATGCAACCTGCGCAGACTTCCACCCTACACCAAAATGATAAATCTGTGTGTGTGTCGGAATGTACACTGTTATCTTCAGCCTGACAGAAGCAAGGTGTTATGTCTGAGGTGTGCTGCTGGGTACGTCGCTGACAACTCTGTCGATCGAGTAAAGTGTCCTAGGTCTGTTTAAGTAAGTGAGCCTTACTGGGGTAACACAACAACTACTACTACTACTACTACTATTACTTCTACCACCACCACCACCACCACTACCACTACAGTTGCTGCTGCTCTTACTTCTACATCAACAACTACAACTACTACCACTACTACAACA
This sequence comes from Octopus bimaculoides, assembly GCF_001194135.2. Lineage (NCBI taxonomy): Eukaryota > Metazoa > Mollusca > Cephalopoda > Octopoda > Octopodidae > Octopus > Octopus bimaculoides. The sequence continues at coordinate 53,890,123 of NC_068993.1, forward strand.
AATGTCACTTCTACTACTAACACCACCACCATCACCACCACTACTACTACTGCTGCTGCTGCTGCTGCTACCACTACAACTACTACCACTACTACAACTACTACCACTACTACAAATACTACCACTACAACTAAATATCACCACCACAACCACTACCACCACAACCACTACCACCACAACCACTACCACCACCACCATTATTGCTATTACTACTACTAATCTGTTACGCTACAGCACTATTGCACGACATCACTAACTGGGAAAGTAAGGGAGCCTGTATGATGTCTGGCAACTTGCGAGAATGGCAGCCAAATTCCCTTCAAATTACCCCTTTTCTTCTTCAAAGACAGGAAAAAAAGAGGGAGGTATTGGATGATGTAATTTTAGCAGCACAATGCTTCAAAACGAAAACGAAAAGCTCCTGACTGGGACATCTTTGGTTATAGGTTTCCACTATCAGGGATAAATGGGGGTTAATCATCATCAACTACTACAACTACTACTACTACTACTACTACAAGTAGTAGTACTTTCCATTAAAGGCACGAAACCTGAAATTTTAGGGGAAGGAACTAGTCGATTACATTGACCCCAGTGTTTAACTGGTACTTATTTTACTGACCCCGAAAGGATGAAAGACACAGTCGAACTCGGCGGAATTTGAACTCAATAATAATAATAATCCTTTCTATTGGAAGTACACGAAATCAAATTTGAGGGAGGGGACTAGTCGATTATATCGACCCTAGTGTTCAACTGGTACTTATTTAATCGACCCTGAAAGGATGACAGGCGAAGTCGACCTCGGCGGAATTTGAACTCAGAACGTAGCGACGGGCGATATACCGCTGAACATTTCGTCCAGCGTGTTAACGATTCTGCTAGCTCGCCGCCTAATAATGATAATAATAATTTCTTTTATTGGCCACAAATGTCCGAGACATGGAGGACAATATCAAAGGTTGAGATACAACACAACAGAAACAGTGGCGGTGGGCGCTGTTGCTGCTGCTGTACCACGTATACAACCTGGAACATCCCAAAATTCCAACATTTCTGTATCTATGTCCCTCTGCCGTATTTCCCTGCGATCATTGCTAATATTGTTGCTGGTATTTCTACTCTTACTGCTTGCTGAATTTAATTGCGCATTGTGTTTGATTGGTTGATTTTTTTTTATCAATCGCTGCAGTCATGAATCGGATATTTACAAATCAAATTTAAACGCAAGTCTTGTGTAATTTTCCCTCTTTTAGCTTCCTCTTCTCACCAACCATAATAAGGTACAGCTTAGTTACGTGAGACGGGGCAGACAATGAAGGAAAATAGCTGCGAAATACAATATGAAAGCAAGAAATATAGAAAAATAATGGACCACACACGGTTAAAGATGTAATTAAGATTATAGTGACTGTCAGCCATACAATTGTAATGACTGAATCGTTAGCGGCAAGCAATACATACTGGACTGTATAACAAAGATCTACATGACAGTAAAAACAAGACATATAGACAGTATTGAGAGTGAGAAGAATGGCATAGAAATTAGAATAAAAACTCTGGCTATGTTTTTAACATCAAGTTCGACATTCGAGCTGTTGACAATGGCTAAGAAACAAATTGATACGTGTGATCCTACCGACAGTCGTTAAGAAGAATGTTGGTGGCGAACATTCGAAATGGCTTGAAAATATTTCATTGGATATCGTACGTCATGGCGGGGATAGAGAAAGCAGCGAAAGAAGCAACGAGAAAGAAATGGCGGAAAGGAAGGAAAATGCTTAAATAATTGAAAAACAAAAAAAAAGAGGAAAATGAAAAAGACGGAAAAGAATAAATATGATGAAGAAAATATATAAAACAAATGTGAGGAAATTAAACAAAAAAAAGGTGGTGCAGAAGGATAAAATGGGGTTTAGACTGTGCAGTATGGGCGAGTAGCTTGATTAATGTTGCAAATCTTGTAGGTCGTGAATGTTGCAGTTTTGGCGGATATTTGGCAAATTGTTGACTATAGATTTCAACTTGGTGAAGAGGAAATACATATGGCCAACGCTCATCCTTTCGGGGGTCGATAAATTAAGTACAAGCTGAGCACTGAGGTCGATGTAATCAGCTTAGCTCCTCCCCAGAAATTGCTGGCCTTGTGCTAAATTTTGAAACCATTATTAATAGCACTGTATAAGGCGGCGAGCTGGCAGCAGCGTTAACGCACAGAGCGAAATCTTTAATGGCATTTCGTCTGTCTTTACGTTCTGAGTTCAAATTCCGCCAAAGTCAACTTTGCCTTTTTTCCTTTCGAGGTCAATGAATAAGTAACTGCTGCGTTCTCGACTTATCCCCTCCGCCAAAATTTCGGGCCTTGATCCTTTAGTTGAAAATATTATTAATACTCGGTTGAGGTGAGGGGAACGTGGTTTAGTGCTTAGGGTATTGCACTCATGGTCGTAAAATTGTGGCTTCGATTCCTGGATTGGCGAAGCGTTGTCTTCCTGAGCAAAGCATTTCATTTCACGTTGCTCAGCTGGCAAAAATGAGTAATGTTGC
>NC_068993.1:53893267-53895342 GCF_001194135.2 Octopus bimaculoides
CATTAGATTCCTTGGAAGAAAGCAGCGAATGTATACAAAAACAAGGACGGAATGAGTAAAAAAAAAACAGAGAAGAATTGAAACGCAAAAAATTGAAATATGAACCTGAAAATTATACATTCTAGTTTAGAGAAAATGACATAATGAGCCTTCGCTGTTGTAGTTATTAAAAGAAAGAAAAGCAAGAAGTTGAAAGGAAGATAATACTTAGACGAAATTTTTTTATATGTATGTGTGTGCGTGCGTATGTGTGTGTGTGCGTGTGTATGTGTAGAGAGAGAGATAGACAGACAGACAAACACAGGCAGATATAGACAAACAGACAGCAAGCGACTCATTAGACTTAGTTACAGCGAGTATTTCGTGTTGTATTAAAACTTAGTTAATTCTGCAACGGTATGGAGTGTTCCATTTTCTCTATATATGGTACTTTCTGTGTGTACTGTAGGCGAACGACTGCTATTGGTTAATTTAGGGCTCTGCGTAGAGTATCATGATCTGGTTTCCTTCCAGTAGAGTGGTGTGGTAACTCCTTTACTTCGTAGTATTATTACCAGTTATGATATCCAAAGCATATATAGGAAAAAGTATAAACACAAGAAACAGCTTTTACCATTTGTACCTTAAGTTTCGCCATCGTAGCTATTTTCATCATCTGCAGTGGCTGTTGGTAGTGCAATTGGATACAGATTCACAACGGTTCTTCAGAGGAACACTTGGATCTTTTTTAAAACGGGGGCCACATTTTTCATTAATGTTTTACGTAGTGTTTTTGGTACGGAAAGACTTTCAAACTTCGTATACTTATCTATTTTCTGTTATAGAACAGAAAAATATTTTTGTATTCGAATTTATTTCATGTAAAAAATTGTCTTATTTCGATAATTTCAACCAATCACTGACGTCCACTCAGCTGATATACATTAAGTGCCGACTACAAAAACAAACGATTCTTCGTTTTATTTGCTTTTTTCATTTTAAATTTGCTTTAACCCTAACCCTAACTCTAACCCTAGGGTTAGGGTTAGGGTTAGGGTTAATTGTTTCAGAATCGTTTGTTTATGTAGTCGGCACTTAATGTATATCGGCTGAATGGACGTCAGTGATTGGTTGAAATTACAGAAATACAACTTTAACATGGAATAATTTATGGATTTCTTTTTTTTTAAAGAAGACTAAGAGAAAAAGATGTTTTATATGACACATTCTACCAGTGTTCCAAGTTTCAAAGTGTTTCGTTAATGAAAAATGTGGCTCCCGTTTTAAAAAAGATCCGAACACTTTATGACATTATGGTGACCCAAAGCAAATGATCAAATATATGGAGGCTGGATGTGTGTGTGTGTGTGTGTGTGTGCGTGCGAGTATGTATGTATATATGATGGACTCGCCCGTCGAAGACGATGTATAAGCATTCAGCTTTTGCCGCACGATGTGCACAAATGATTTGTTTATTGTGATCAAATGTTCGTGCAGCGTATTTCCACTCGTCTGATGTCGAAGTGGTCGTAGAGCAGCGTCAGATGAAGTGTTTTGCTCAAGAACACAACGCACATATATGTATGTATGTGGATGCGGATGTAAGTATAATACGTGTGTGTGTGTGTGTGTGTGTGTGTGTGTGTGTGTGTGTGTGTGTGTGTGTGTGTGTGTGTGTATAGGTTTACATATGTATGTTTCTGTATTTCTGTTCATATTCTGTTACTTTATGTTTTATAGTCGAGTATTGTCAATAAGAAACGAGAGAAATAAAATAAATACAAGACTCAAATATGTACAAGACTCGATACAAGGGATTGAATTCCTGACGGCGGTGCTTCACTATAATAGCAAACCAATGATTCAAACTAATAAGAAATAATAAATAAAAGCATAAGACACAATTGTTGGCTATCGGGTTTCAAACCAATTGTACAAAGAATGTATTTGCGTATTTAACAAAAGATTGTTGCACGTTGCTGACATTAACGATCGTATGAATTACAGAAAGGAATTATATATAACTCTTCAGGCCAAGGATATCTTGATTAAATGAAAGTCTATATATATATATATATATATATATATATATATAT
>NC_068993.1:53897124-53899977 GCF_001194135.2 Octopus bimaculoides
TATATATATATATATATATATATACAAACACACACACACATATGCATGTATATATTTGTGTGTGCGTGTGTGTGTTTGTGCATGCTTGTGTATATTATTGCACGCATGTATATACGTTCTAGTGTATGTGTACACTTTGTACTTATGCTTACATTTTAAACCAAAGGAACTTCCTTCGTGTTTCTACTTGACTGTACAATTACCTAAGGAAACAACTAAGCTACATTCCTGTTGACGTCTTCTTATCAGACCATCATTCCAGGAATACCAGAAGAGCTTTATGCCAAATTTCTCCTCCAGACGTTTTCATCATTTTAATCAATCATCTTTCATCCTGGTTTATCTAGTTTTCGGGTCATGTCTCAGGGCATTAATCAGAATCACTCATGGGCCACCTTTCATAGCCCACCCCATGATCACGTACTTTTCACCCCCTCCCCTTTACAGCTCCTGTACAGTGGATCGAAACCGGCAGCGCTTAGCACAACCACCAGGTACCGATGATAGACACTAACGAATACTTTAAACCGAGCAAAAATTAATCAAAGATCCAGATTCAGATCTGCTTCGCTCTGCGATGTATGGCATAAGATGGAATGGGCTCTGAATGGATCTACTTGGAATAGCACGCCTGGAATAGTACGTGGTTACGCGGCTTTCTATGAGAGCACGTTGGCCAAAATTATTAACTCAGTGTTTGACAAAGATTTAAACCTGAGGTTATTGACTACGTCCCACTTGCGCGTTCTCCGCATTACAACCACCCGCGTTCGCTCAACCGAGGATATTCCCAGTCTGTGTTGACCGCTGTGTTAGACTTCAGCCAAGAGAGGAGCACACTCATCATAGATCTGTGATGCTGCAGTAGAATCACTCCTGTTCTCTGTTCCTCAGCCACTTACACGTTAATGTCACGAACAGGCTGTTCCGTTGGTCGGATCAACTAGAACCCTCGTCGTCGTAACCGATGGAGTGCGATGACTACAACTCAGTAATAGATGGAAAGGTAACTACAAATGCAAACGAAATATATTTATTTCCATTAAATGCAAAATAAATGTATTCAGATACGAAAGAAAAAGGTAGTATTACCAATACTTTGAATTTAATCAGTTACTCTTTAAAATAATGTTCTGGACAGTTGACATTTAGAACATGCAAATAGAAAAATCAATTACAAACAATTGATTTTTATATTTGCATATTCAAAATGTCAAATGTCCAGGACGTTAAAATCTAGAAGCTATTTCTTAAAACGAATAATGGCTTTATAAAATAGTTTTAAGAGGCCAAAACATAATCCACACTGAAAGAATTACCAACGTTATTATGGCCCAAGTATAATTGATATTGATTTCAAATTTTGGCACAGGGTCAAAAATTTTGGGGAGGGTTGTAAGTCGATTACATCAACCCCAGTGCACAACTGGTACTTATTTTATCGAATCCAAAATGATGAAAGGTAAAGTCGACTTTGGCAGAATTTGAGCTCAGAATATGCAGACGGATGAAATGCCGCTAAGCGTTTTGCCCGGTGCGCTAACAATTCTGCCAGCTCACCGCCTTAAGTATTATTAAGTGTCATTAAGGTACTTCAGACCTTGTACCTAGAGTAGAAAAGGATATTAAGTTAATTTAAAGGCGGCGAACTGGCAGAGTTGTTAGCACACCGGGCGAAATGCTTAGCGGTATTTCGCCTGTACTTACATTCTGAGTTCAAATTCCGCTGAGGTTGATTTTGCCTTTCATCCTTTCGGGATCGATATATTAAGTACCAGTTGTGTACTGGGGGCGATGTAATTGACTGGCCCCCTCCCCAAAAATTTCGGGCCTTGTGCCTAGAGTAGAAAAGGATATTAAGTTAATTTAAAGGGATGAAGTTAAAATAATAGACAGAGAACACCACTGGAAAATACGAAAACTAAAAGAAGCAGCACATATGTTAGGATGCAACAACCCCCTAAGCAGACCGAGTGCAGATATGAGTAGCATATGGGAACCGGTATTAAGGAAGGATAGGAAAATATTAGATTTATAGGCCCTAAAATTCACTCCATAATTGCCCACGGGCATATGGCGTAGTGGTTAAGAGCGCGGGCTACTAACTCCAAGATACACACACACACACACACACGTATATATGTATACGCAACTTTATCCCCACATAGATGTATGCCTACATTTATATTGGACATTTATAGAAATAAATGTACACAAACATAAACAAATATATTTGCACTCCCCGCATACATGAATGTACAGAGGTACATATATATATATATATATATATATATATATATATATATACACCCTCCCATCAATCAACACACCTACAACCGCAAATATAAAAGCGTATGTACATACATATACGTATAAAGGGAGGAGACATATTCATGACAGTTGCCCTTATGCACCAGATAGAGTCTTACACCCATATACATACATACATACACGCGTGCACATATATACACACGCACACACATATACATTTAATATATACTTACATATACATATATTCACACGCGTATACAATCATACAATTAAAAAAGGAAAAAATGAAAAAGATATATATATATACATATATATAAAACAACACAAAATGTTAAGACAAACAGAAGGCTTGTACAGAGACATAATAAAAAAGCAGGTTCTATCCGTGATCTTGGGGTGGGGGACGTATTGAGTATTTAGTCATATTTGGACACGATCCAAAAAGTTCAGTTCTGGAATTTAGACATGTAGCCGATGAAAAAGTCTCGAAGCTTTTAGCTCCGGCATATGAAACTCTGAGTTCTACTCTGACAACTTACTGTCCAATATATATATATATATATATATATATATATATATATA
>NC_068993.1:53900908-53901465 GCF_001194135.2 Octopus bimaculoides
ATCACCACCACCACCACCACCACCACCTTACTCTGTGTAGTTGTTCATCACTGTTTTTCACTCTACTTTTTTTTTTATCTATCTTTCTACCGACGTTCCTGTCGTGACCTTCCTGTCTATTTGCCTTGGCAAACTGGATTTTCTGTTGGATTTTTGATGTATTTTTCATTCTTTTATTTGTTTCAGTCATTTGACTGCGGCCATGCTGGAGCACCGCCTTTAGTCAAACAAATTGACCTCAAGACTTATTCTTTGTAAGCCAAGTACTTATTCTTTTGATTGTGGAACCATGTGGTTGGGAAGCAAGCTTCTTACCACACAGCCATGCAGGAGTGGCTGTGTGGTAAATAGCCAGCTACATGGTTCCGGGTTCAGTCCCACTGCGTGGCACTTTGGGCAAGTGTCTTCTACTAAAGCCTCGGGCCGACCAAAGCCTTGTGAGTGGATTTGGTAGACGGAAACTGAAAGAAGCCCGTCGTATATGTATATGTATGCATATACATCTATGTGCTTGTGTCTGTGATTGCCCCTACTCTATGATCGCTTGACAGCCGATA
>NC_068993.1:53901475-53902207 GCF_001194135.2 Octopus bimaculoides
CCTTCCCGAAATTGCTGGCCTTGTACCAAAATTCGAAACCAATATTTAGTAGTGATTAATTCGGTGAAGAGGAAGAAAATAAATGAAAACAAAATACAGCAACGATGAAACAAACACCAAGTCGGGTTGAGGTATATTCTTTTCTACTCGAGGCACAAGGCCCGAAATTTTCGGGGAGGGAACAAGTCGACTATTAGATCGACCCCCAATACGCAACTGGTACTTAATTTATCGACACCGAACTGATGAAAAGCAAAATCGACCTCGGCGGAACTTGAACTCAGAACGTAAAGACAGACGAAATATCGCTAAGCGCCCGGCGTGCTAACGTTTCTACCGGCTCGCCGCCTTGGAGTGTAGTTATATTTATTTCTTTATTGCCTACACGGGGCTAAACATAGAGGGGACAAACAAGGACATACAAAGGGATCAAGTCGATTAGATCGACCCCGTGCGTAATTGGTACTTATTTAATCGACCCCGAATGAATGAAAAGCAAAGTCAACCTCGGCGGAATTTGAACTCAGAACATAACGGCAGACGAAATACCGCTAAGCATTTCGCCCGGCGTGCTAACGTTTCTGCCAGCTTAGAGTTCAAGTATATTGCTGTAATTAATTAAGTGTGGTTTAATTGATATTTAATGTAAACGTAAGCCCTGGTTTAAGGGCGATTTAACTGCTATGGCATAAAAGGCTTGTCTACGTGGGAGATTATCTCTGTGTGTTCATT
>NC_068993.1:53902556-53904562 GCF_001194135.2 Octopus bimaculoides
TATCTGTACGTGTATTAAATTAATTCTCACTTGAATACGTACAGACACAAATATACAGACACATACCTAGCTATACACACTTACAGAATAAAGGCATACACTTTACACGTAGATACATAAAGACATATACTTCACATGTAGATACAAACACACACACACACACACACCTGTTAATCGTTAGAAATAAATTCCCTTCTCAAATCAAACTGCTGACTTGAAATAATTCCATCTTCAACAAAGAAAGTGGGGGAGGGGTAGAGAGAGGGAAAGGCAGAGATAGGCACAGAGAAGGAGGTGGGGAGAGAGAGAGAGAGAGAGAGAACTTGTTGCTATGAAACCGTTGATTATATTGGATAAACACGTGTAATCAATGATTTTGATATTGTGTCTGGTGGTTGCATTTTGAGTGAAATAAATGTTTCATGTGTTGGGTCTGGCACGAAAACGATGTTATTGTTAGGTCTCGCATGCATTAACATTATTTCCGCCACGAGCGAAGTTCTATTTAACAGCTCCGAGTGTGTTTATACTGTTGGAGAAAATATTATGATTGTTGTTGCTGTTGTTATGATTGTCTCAAATAAAGTACGAGATAAGGTAACAAATGAGCTGGCCCTTTTTTTCCAGTTGACATACGCTAACGGAGTTTAACATGCTGGAAATTCTATAACCCACAGTCTGGTTGTAAAAGAAAAAAAAATCCTCGACGTTTGGTGTTGAGGGTTTGTTAGAAGATAGAAACCGCATTTGTTGGTTTTGAAATAGACTTGGTACACTTCATTGCAATGTGATTCCATTAATTCGGTTGGAAATACCGCCGCTACTTTTCCTCGCTTAATTTGTTAACTTTTCCCAATAAACAAGACTCTAAAGAATTTGGTATTTTCAGAGACAGGTTCTACGATTTATAAAGATGAAGGGGTATAAAGTTCGTGTTTACTAAACAAACAGAATTCAAAGTTGCGATTAAAAAGAATGAAGTTTCACTTTAATTTCTCGTATAAACATCCATTTTATTTCTTATATCAACTTCTTTGTTTAGCTTTCAGTCAAGTATTAAACACAAACTTACCCCTACTTAACCCCACATTCATGTCAGTTGTTGTTGTTATTTATGATCACTACTCAATAAACATAATACATTCTTTGTACCTGTGTGTGTTTGCGGGTGGTAAATATAAATCTAGCTGAGTGAGGTCCCGAATCGAGATTTTGACCTTTAATTAAAAAAAGGTACAAATGCTTTGGTGTCAGACACTTTCTCACAAGTGTAGAAATCCAAATATTTCAAATATTTACACCAGACAACAAGTAGTTTCTGTTTACCAATGTCTGACTGACATAATCCTAGATAGATTAATTTATCTATTATTAACCTTTTTAAATGTCCAGATCTAATCATTCGACAGGCGACTGCTGAAAAATCATAAATACCTCGATTATTGAAAAAAAATAAGGCATATTGATTGATTTAGTTTGTTACTGATTTCTTATTGAAAGTGGAATTTATGGGGGGAAAAAATTATTGGAAAAAAGAAGCAGAATGGTATACTCACTTTGCTGGGTGTTGAACCCACGATAGAAATATATAGTCATATTAACCATATGTATTTAATATTGGTTTCAAATTTTGGCACAAGGCCAGCAATTTCGGGGGAGCGGATAAGTCGATTACATCAATGCCACTGTTCAACTGGTACTTATTTTATCGACCCCGAAAGGATAAAAGAAAATGTCGACCACACTGGAATTTGAACTCAGAACGTAAAGACGGACGAAATACCGCTAAGCATTTCGTCCGGCGTGCAAGCAACTCTGACTATTCGCTGCCTGATATGTATTTAATATTATTGTGATATAGGGCGGCGAGCTAACAGAACTACCTGCCTCGGGTCAACAAAAAGCATTGTGTGTGGATCTAGTAGACGGAAACTGAAAGAAGCCCGTCGTATATAAATGTGTATATATATATATGTGTTTGTGTGTGTGTGTGTGTGTGTGTGTGT
>NC_068993.1:53904744-53907594 GCF_001194135.2 Octopus bimaculoides
CCTACCAGCGTTCGACAACCGGTGTTGGTGTGTATACATCCCCGTAACTTACTGATTCGGCAGACAGCCAACAGAATAAGTACCAGTCTTCATATAAAAAATAAGTCTTGGAGTAGATTCATTCAACTAAAAATTCTTCTTGGCGCTGCCCCAGCATGACCGCAATCTAACGACTGAAAGAAGTAAAAGTTAAAACGTACTTTGACTTTTGTGAATAAAATCCGTTCACCTCGCTGAAATTTTACAGAAATATTCTAAAATAATCCAACTGCGTTTATAGACGTAAAATATTTTGTTTCTGAGAAGCTATGAGTTAGCGAAAGCAGAATTTCTTTGCTAAAATATTAGAACTATAAAATAAAACCATAGTCATTTTCTCTACAGTTGTTTCAAAATAAGATAAAATTAAGTAACGATAAAAATTAGGAGAAAATAAATATGAATATAGAATTACATTCACATTTTTAGATAAGGGAACGTTGATGACTTCATGGAAATAATTGCGTTGGAATACAGATTAAAACTTGCAGGACAATGCAGCTGATAAGCAAAGATGAGAATTTTCCTTTATAAACATGGAATGTCTGAGCGATGTTTGAATAATAACAATCATGCAACTTTATAAATGTTATGGAAATTTTTTCAATGAAATGTTGTATTCTTAGAATATTGTCATTGCATATCAACAACAAGGGATGGGGATGCTGTTGGAGGTTATCAGAAGATCTTGACTCAACAGAAATTCTTTACGACAGTAAAACTGTGGGTATGTGCAAAAAACGAAAGAAGCCCAGACGATGTGGAAGCCAGCAGTCGTCAAAGTATCAACGTTTCAAAGGCGAAGAATGATGTGATACATTCACGTATTTATGTGTGTGTGTGTGAGTGTATAAATGTATTTATGCATATATTAACATACATGTACTTATATATATTATATGTTTACATACATACACACATACATACATATTGATATTCATGAACACTATTTTATTATGACTGTAGCAGTTTCGTACAAACGTCATATAACGATATTTGCATACAGTTTGCCACGCTCCACGTCGATTTGTTGTGAGGCCAACACTTTACACTTTGAACAAAATTGTATAGAAAACACTAATTGCTGCGCTCTTCCACCGATAATTAATGGAAATAGCAAATGTAATATTGGTTTTATAATTGTCATTTTATTATTTGGGTTTTATTATATACTTTCTTATGTATTGCACAGAAGAATGACTTAAGAATAAGTCATTCCAATTTCTGCAAATACTGGTTCTAATTCAAAAGAAGAATCCTGTAAGAGGTGCATCTGACCTAAACACCTTGTTAATATGCCTGTAGTGCATATCTAGTTCGTTGGCTACAAAACCATGTTGATATACTTAAAGATACTTTCAACACCAACTACTCATGCTCAGTCATAAAGACTGCAGGCAGTTTGATTGGCAAATGGATAATTCGCGTCATCGATATTAAGAGTGAAGTTGCTAATGCATTTGCAACTGCGCAAAAAATGCTGGAAAGATGCAGACTTTATGCACAGATTCTCTTCACTATGAATGAAACAGTCTATTCTTTTCTACTCTAAGCACAAGGCTCGAAATTTTTGGGGAGGTGGGGGCCAGTCGATTAGATCGACCCCCAGTATGCAACTAGGACTTAATTTATCGATCCCGAAAGGATGAAAGGTAAAGTCGACCTCGGTGGAATTTGAACTCAGAACGTAAAGACAGACGAAATACTGCTAAACATTACGCCCGGCGTGCTAACGTTTCTGCCAGCACGCCACCTTAATAAAACAGTCTGGTGTTACTATCTCTCAGTGGTTCTCAACCATTTTTTACCTATGGACTCCTTTGATTGCTTTTATACTCGTATGGACCCTCATAATCATTCGATGTTTAAAAAAAAAATTATTATATCTTTATAATTAAATATTATCCGGAATTGTATAAAAAGAATTACTAAAATATTTTGTATATTGTAGAAGTAGAACCTATTTATTGCACACAAACCTTAACAGCGGATACCGCCCCCCCCCCAAGGGTCACGTGGATCCGGTTGAGAACTACTGCTCTGCCTGAACTCTTGCCAGAACTTCACAAAAACTCTGAGGCTTTCCATGCAATCAATTCGCTTAGTGACAATGAAGCTCCATCGACGGAGTGTTCATTGAGGTAATAACCGATGAAGGGGTTACCCCCGTGCGAATACTCGATATTTCAGATTAGTAGTTGGTCACCCCTACTTGGGTTTCTACCTACATTGCGGTTCACAAGAGGAAGGACTGCGATGAATGTGGAAACAATAAAAGTCGTTAAAGATTTTTAGACCAATTAAACTTCTACAGTCATTCTTGTATTAGTGTTGCAATACAGTTTAACGATACATAGGTATAACGCGTATTTAACTATTTCTACAAAACAAGTATTTATAGGTTTGTGTATAAATATATTGACGAGCGTGTTATCTAGCTACAGACTTACCCCTACCGCATTTATAATCATATATTATCGTTCAACATACCTATGTATTATATATATATATATAGGAAAATGAAAAAAAGCCAGAATGCTGAACTGGAAGCATAATTTAATAAAGATTTTTTCTAACCGGTTTTCATTGCGAAGAAACAAATTATCAAGAAGGAGAATGAAAATGTTTTTTTACAAAGAAGTACAAAATGAAGAAAATAATATATAAAACAATAATATATAAAAAAATAAATATACCCATACATTATATTGTCTTTGAGCTTTTGTAGTTCACTCCTATTATTTCTCCACGTGCGGTTAACACAACCCCACTATTTACTGACTTATATATATATATATATATATATATATA
>NC_068993.1:53908263-53911154 GCF_001194135.2 Octopus bimaculoides
TTTTAGAGAGAGGTTTTTTAGAGAGAGGGTTTTTAGAGAGATGGTAACAAATGACTGATAGAAATCTCTGCTAAAACATTTCCTGGTTTGTTCAAATATTTAGTTTGAAAGCTCGTTTCCCACCCGTAAATAGCACTCTTTTATCTGTTTCAGCCATTTGACTGCGCCCACACTGATGCATCGCCTTGAAGAATTTATAATCGCATGAATCGACCCCCCAGAACTTATTTTTTTTAAAGCGGGGTAGTTATCCTATCAGTCTGTTTTGCCAAACCGATAAGTTACGAGGACGTAAATACCCTCCCACAAACACACACACATATATATATGACAGGCTTCTTTCAGTTTCCGTCTACCTAATCCACTCATATGGCTCTCATTGACCCGGGGTTATAGTACAAAACAGTTGCCCAAGACGCCACGCAGTGGGACTGAACCCGGAATCATGTAATTGAAGAGCAAACTTCTTACTACACAGCTACACTTGCGCGTCTTGTATTAATTAATTTATTATTGTAAGGCGCGGGGAGCTGGTAGAAACGTTAGCACGCCGGGCGAAATGCTTAGCTGTATTTCGTCTGCCATTACGTTCTGAGTTCAAATTCCACCGAGGTCGACTTTGTCTTTCATCCTTTCGGAGTAGATAAATTAAGTACCAGTCTAATCGACTGCCCCACCTCACTCCCTAAAAATTTCGGGCCTTGTGCTTAGGATAGAAAATAATATATTTATGCATTTTAGAAAACAAATTATGTTGACCATTAAGTCTTTTATTTAATTAGTTCATGCCATCTCTTATAGTGATTTGTCTTGTTCAGTTATAAGATAGTAATAAAGAATTCGTTATTCCTAAATTTAACACACTTATATGCAGAAATTAAAATGTTTTTTTCATGCCATAAAGTCCCAATTGTGTGTGTGGTGGTTGCTTCTACAGGGTGTGCTGTTGTACTAAACCAATAACCCCGAATAAGTATCACTAAAAAAATAAATACAAACTTCAAGCCATTTCTATGTATATAATACAACTTCAACTTAATATAATCTTTCTTTCTGGGTGTGTGTTGTTAGATTTGATAAAAGAAAATTACGACCAGATAAAACATGATACTACAAGAACAGAATTATCGTAAAGAAAACCTACAATCTAAAGTGAGTGTGCAGCACTCACCAAGCGCAACTACATTATACGTCCCTGGTTAGTATCGTTACAGCATCACTACGCCATAATTGCCATGTCTTGGCGGATTTGATGAGAAGTTTGTAAGAACAGTAAATTATTCTTCAAAAATAATTCTTTTAGAAAATAATTCCTAATTGCCCGTTAAAGTTTTCACAAAATTTAAAACCGTGGAGCATTTTTCTTTAATGTTTTTTTGTAATACCACTCCTTGTGTGTTATATATAATTTCTTTATACTCTGTCAAGAATAGTTTTCCTGATGCTCCTGTTGCTATGGTTGTTCTCTATTAAATGTACAATTTTTTTTTAAATCAATCCACACTCCTAAACTGTTGTTTCAATCTCAATCTTCGTTACTTTAACAATCTTGCAATCTCTTCATTTTTCTTTATTCACAATTCATTCTTATATCTTTCCTCTATTGAATTCCTCTGAGAGTCTTTTCCCACTATTAATTACATTACCGTACTTCCCCAAATAGTTCTAATGTCTGTTAAAACAATTTTTCAGTTATGAATGAACTCGTTACATCAGAAGCTGCAAATTTATCATTTGTGTTAAAGAGCTTTTTCATCCGATACATTTCAGCTAAAAACATCTCCGGCCCAACATTTTCTGCTTAATTTAGAAATTAGTAAATATGATCTTGAAATACCCACCATTCAACATAGTAGAGCTGAGGTGGTTCGAGAAATCTTATCAGCTAAACGTTTATAGTAAATTAAGAACAATTGTCCCTTGAGGGCAAACAAACACTATTGGCCTTCTACATTGCATGACGGGTTCATGGCAGGTTGACATTATAGCAAAGTCAAAAGAATTTAATCTTAATGGATGTCTCTTCATCAATTGAAAGTCATTTCCGGGTAGTATTTTCTTTTCTCTATTTCGTAAAGAGAGAAGGAAAAATGAACGCTTGAAGAATATTATTATTCTGGAGTGGTACATTGTTTGGGTGGTTGCAATTAATATGTTTAATGTTTAGTCTGAATTACAGGAGCTAAAATTTTCATATCTAGTAAAATAGGATAATTTTCCTTGTTGCGTTATTAAATAAATGTAAGAAGGTATACTATAATGTAAAAGCCAGAGCAATACTGCTAAAAGAATAAAAGAAATTTTATTCGATATTTCAGCCATAAAATACACAAGTAATGAATTCAGTATCCCACGAAAACGAACTGCTTGAACAGAGGACACAAAATAAAATGTAGCCGCTTGGGGGTCAATAATTTATTTTGTAAGCTTTCTGTTTTCTGGTATATACTGAGCTATAAACAATAATAAACCATGTTTAAATCAAATTCTACTTTTTTTTTTACATAAAATAACATCATATATGGATGCATTGTCGGTGAGAAATCACCGAACAAACGTTTTAAAAGGGGATGTCACTTCACGATTAAGGCAGAGGATAAGACATTGGCTAACTAAGAAGAGAGCTAATGATTTTTCTTCTCATCAAAGCTGTAATTTTAATTAATTAATATTACATGACTCACCACACTAAAATATTAAAATATTGAATGGCCGGATAACTGAGGAGATGTTGGCATGGGTTCCCACCCCGGCATCCGAAACTCGGAGTTTTATTATGGCTACTGAATAAGTGTCGCATATTTTTACAGATAAATTCCTCTATTTGCATAATATCAAGGTCTCTTTCTTTCTTTTGTTGTCCTTCCTGTCAAATATATATATATATATAT
>NC_068993.1:53911588-53916505 GCF_001194135.2 Octopus bimaculoides
TATATATATATATATATATATATATATATATATGTGTGTGTGTGTGTGTGTGCGTCTGTGTTTGTTCCCATACCATCGCTTGACAACCGATGTTGGTGTGTTTACGTCCCCGTAACTTAGCGGTTCGGCAAAAGAGGTAAGATTAAATAAGTACTAGGCTTACAAAGAATAAGTCAAATGACTGAAACAAGTAAAAGAATAAAAGAATTGTAGAAGAGTAACCAGTTTATTGCACATAAATTTCAACAACGAATCCTTATGTGAACCTCCCAAGGACCGTATGGACCCCGGTTGAGTTGGGGGATTTACGCATGAATCGCACTGAATATTGTGCGCCAAGCAGAATAAATGCCCACGCTGTAATGGTAGATTGAAGAGCTGTCGTAATTTTCCAAACGGTAGCAACAAAAAGCTCATACTGTCCATTTCCGGTAAAGTGGGATGAGAACTAGCAGCTTGTTGGGACACACCTACTATGCAAGAATATCTTTATTTCGAAAGACAAGTAGGCGGTTGGACATATCCGGATAAATTAAGGATAGAGAATTATGTAATCAAGCAAGAATTGATAATTGATGAAGAAATGTAGCGATAAGAGATAGCAAAAGACAACCGATCTATTCATCGGCTGCAATCAACAGATATTTATTGCTTGAAATAAATGCTTACCCACGTCCAAAGCGGTGTATATAATTGCCATCGCGGTGTTATGGTGTGTATGTACGTGTGTCTGTTTTGTGTGTGTTTGTACGTGTATATAGACATGCGTAGATAAATATACAGAGAAATTAATGGATGTAGATTTATTAGATGAAAAGATAGATAGATAGATAGATAGGTAGACAGACAGACAGACAGACAGACAGATAGATAGATAGATAGACAGATAAGAAATATGTGAGTGCGTATATGTATACGTACATATATATATATATATGTATGTATATGATTAGATATGTATATCTAATCTAATTGATCTTTTTTATCCATCGGTCTATCTACCAATTAGACTGTCTGTCTATCTCTCCCACTCTCCCCCTTTCTCTCTCTCTCTCTCTCTCTCTCTCTCTCAACCACCTGCATAGGTAAAACTTTGAGCAAAGCTGCATAGCAATGTCTGTTCTGGAGGAATATGCGCAGTAAATAAACCAACTAGATGCACATAAATGCTACCTCAAAGAACATTAGGATACTACGCAGCGGAAACACGTATCGGATTGGAATCTAACGTGAATTTAATGAGGATAATAGTGTAATAAACAAATTTTGAAGATGTGAAAGTCTCTATTCTTCTTTATGATGTCTTTGTGTGTGTGTGTGTGTGTGTGTGTGTGTGTGTCTGTCTGTCTGTCTGTCTGTCTGTCTGTCTGTGCGTGCGTGTATGTGTGTGTGCTTGTCAGTGTCTCTGTGTGTGTATTTGTCAGTGTCAGTGTGTGTGTGTGTGCGCGCGTGTATTTCTTGCGAGAACTAACTGCACCTAAATATTAGGTTCTGTCTCCTAGGATACAGAAAATTCATACCTGACCAGTTGGTGATTTTTCTACAAAGTAAGACGCATTCTGGAGTAATATTGATGCAACCTGGTATGGTTGAACTGCTACCTGACTTAATGTGCACAGAAAAAAATCCATTTAATTGAACGTTTGGCCTGCATCATTGCTTTCGAAGTACCATTATACAACAACCAGAGGCCGCCGACAGATACACTGTTTTGCTTCTGTTCCTCTTGTGTCATTACTGTAATTCTCTCCCCGTTCTATATATTCTACAGTAATTCAAATCGAACGCTAACCCCACCAAATCTCACAAGTTTGTGAAAACCTCATTAAGGCCATAAGTGCTGCCCCTTCATCCTCTGAATAAATAATAAGTACCATATACAAATAAACATATGAGTACATATTTGCATACTTAGACTAATATACAGTAATATACACCAATCTACTTGAATGAATCCTAATATCTTTGCCTACTCGATGAT
The DNA here is from genome assembly GCF_001194135.2 of Octopus bimaculoides. Lineage (NCBI taxonomy): Eukaryota > Metazoa > Mollusca > Cephalopoda > Octopoda > Octopodidae > Octopus > Octopus bimaculoides. The sequence continues at coordinate 53,913,570 of NC_068993.1, forward strand.
TTTTTTTTACTGAGAAGTTATTGCGCTACCTTGTGGAGGCGCAATGGCCCAGTGGTTAGGGCAGCGGATTCGCGGTCATAGGATCGCGGTTTCGATTCCCAGACCAGGCGTTGTTAGTGTTTATTAAGCGAAAACACCTAAAAGCTCCACCAGGCTCCACCAAGGGATTGTGGCGAACCCTGCTGTACTCTTTCACCACAACTTTCTCTTACTTCCTGTTTCTGTTGTGCCTGTAATTCAAAGGGTCAGCCTTGTCACACTGTGTCACGTTGAATATCCCCGAGAACTACGTTAAGGGTACACGTGTCTGTGGAGTGCTCAGCCACTTGCACGTTAATTTCACGAGCAGGCTGTTCCGTTGATCGGATCAACTGGAACTCTCGACGTCGTAAGCGACGGAGTGCCAACACACATTGCGCTACCAAATTATGCAGAGGTACCATGGGACTGATATCTTTGTAACCAACGAAGATCTGCAAAAGTACCGTAATTTTGACAAGGGTTTTACTGTGTTCAAAGAAATAATTTGTGTTTCTGTTGAATCATAGAAGTTATCTGTATGCAGTGAGATTTTTCAGTTCAAGTATTTACAGATTTCACAACAGATTACAACAAAGCTGAATGCCTACATCTGATGCATACATCAACTTCATCTATGTTATCTGTTTCTTATATATAAAAAAAATACTTAAAATGAACAGTTAATCAATAGTCCAGTGTACGTGAAAAAAGCCACAGATACTTGTAAAAGTGTGTTGACCAAGTTAAGAAAATAACTGTCATTCAGTTAAGTAATTAAGTTGTTAGCAATATTTTTCTAATCGTTAGATTATTATCGTAAGTCTAATTAAATTTAATAGAACCATTATTTGAGATTTAAAGCGGCTTTAGTTGATAAAGCCATGGGCAATTTTGTTTTTACATAAATGGCACAATTTAGCTCTCCCGTGAGAAAATATCAGCTGTGTAAAGAAAGGCAAGGAAACATAACAGATTTCACATGTAATTAAATAATTTATTTCTTGTAAAAATTATTTCTAATGTTTTGTTATAATTATTTATTAATTAAAAATGATTTTTTTTTTGTCTGTATTAAAATGTGATACATATTTCAAGACAAATAATGACTATCAATTCTTCTAAAACATTTTCGTCGCGGAGGGATTGCCATTGCCCAAGAGAGTGAGATTTAGATTCAGAGCATATGGAGACATAACTAACTACTGCATCTGTTCTGCAATAATAATAATAATAATAATAATAATAATAATAATAATACTTTCTGCTCTAGGCACAAGGTCTGAAATTTGGATCGGAGTGGGATAAATCGATTACATCGACCTCAGCATTTGACTGGTATTTATTTTATGTTGAAATACCACTATTTCCTTTGCTTCAGGCGCACGTAAGATGCAGTATCGGGAGAGCAATTGCAAATGCGTTCCCTGTTGAGGTGTCATATAGTTGAAATCATTGCTTTCAATGATCACCGATGGACGGGCTTAATTTCAGACATATTTACTTCTTTCTTGCTTATTTTATCTTTTTCATATTTTGGTGGTCGCCAAAAACTCTTATTATTATTACTTTCTTCGTCCATCCTTACGTTCCGAGGTCAAATTCCGCAGATGTCAACTTTCGGGATCGATGAAATAAATACCAGTTGAAAACTGGGATCAATATAATCGACTAACCTCCCCCACAGAAAAAAAAAATTCAGACCTTGTGTCTAGAATAGAACTATTATTACTTGATTTCTAATTAAAGCACAAGGCCAGCAATTTTCAGGGAAGATACCATCAGCCCCACTTCTTGACTAGAACATTATTTTCTCGATCCTGGAGGAATGAAAGGCAAAGCTAAACCCGGCGGGATTTGAGCGCAGAATGTAATGACTCGGAACAAATACCACAAGGCATTTTTTCCAACGCTCAAACGATTCCACCAGTTCACCGCCGTAGGAGCAATAATAGCAATAATTACTGGTATCAAATTTGATCACAAGGCCAGACATTTTGTGTGAGGGGCTAAGTAGAATATATTGATCCCGCACTCAACTGATACTTATTTTATGGACCCCAAAAGGATGAAAGTTGGACCCCAAAAGGCAAAGTTGATCTCGGCGGAATGTTAAGACAGACAAAATGTCGCTCAGCATTTTGTCCGACGTGCTAACGATTCTACCAACTCACCGCCTTACCAACAACAATAATTATTAACCAAAAGGAAGAAGTTATTTGTGCAAACAATTCGCAGCGTGCAGAGATGCCTTCATGTTGAAAGTTTTTACAACTTTTATCTCTCAATTTCTGAAACGATAGGGAATATGTCCAACAGAATCTCAGAAAAAGATGTAAGCTTTCAAAACGCATATATTTGGGTCAAAACCAAATATATTCCAGCATTAGAAGACGGGATATCATAATATGATCGCTTGGTGTCATTCAGATGCTAGAGAAACATGTTTTGATCATTTAAAAACCATTAACCTGGTATTCTGTTGTGACTAGGAAAAGACGGTAAAGAAGGAAATGTTTAGTTGACTGATATTTTGTCTACAAGAAGTCTATCAGAGATCTATTCTGTCATCAGGAGGGAGAAGATAGTTACTTGTTTTTAAAGTGACACTTTTAGATAACGGTGTCGGTTTTCAGTTCAGTCATCTACCATCCAGTGCTTATAGGTATCACATTAGCCTGCTTGTTATTTCCCCCTTCACATCTCTACAAATATATTTCATTTCTTTCCTTCTTTATTTAATGTTAATCGGCGGAATATATTTATTTACTTTTGGCAAAATAATTTATTAATGGCTCCAGAAACAGAATTATTATTTTTTGTTGTCACTAAACCGTTTCTTAACCCATTTATCAAGATTTCAATAGCAGTGAAACTATAGGTGTATGTGTATATACGGACATTCACATGTATGTATG
>NC_068993.1:53916929-53918535 GCF_001194135.2 Octopus bimaculoides
AAATAATTTACAATATAAATTATATTTTGTATTTTTAGCCCAGTTATTAATACCGATTTGTATATTCATTTCTACTCTAGGTACAAGGCTCGAAATTTTGGGGAAAGTGGGTCCAGTCGATTAGATCGACTCCAGTACGTAACTGGTACTTAATTAATCAACCCCGAAAGGATGAAAGACTAAGTCGACCTCGGCGGAATTTGAACTCAGAACATAAGGACAGACGAAATACCGCTAAGCATTTCGCCTGGCGTGCTAAAGTTTCTTATTTCTTTATTACCCACAAGGGGCTAAAGATAGAGGGGACAAACAAAGGGATTAAGTCGATTACATCGACCCCAGTGCGTAACTGGTACTTATTTAATCGACCCCGAAAGGATGAAAGGGAAATTTCGGGTTCGTTTACCAAGACACCATTTTGATAGGGGAAAACACACAATAGTTTTTGAACAAAAACTAGTATACAAATTTAAACAGGTACAGTAAATACAACAGGCAACAACACGGAAACGGTCAACAGAACCTACACTTATTATATTAACGCACTTCGGTAATACCAACACTTCCAACTCACGGGGAACTTTTTTTCTGTAACCCAATATTTACACACTATTATTTATTGGTTTATTTGCTTCGAGATAAATTGTTCCAAATAAAGAAATATTGTTTCATTTCAATAGAATCACACTGGGCCTATTTATAAATAAATTTAAGCGTTCACCTCCCACTCTTCTTCCTCTTTCCTCTCTTCTCTTACTTTCCCTTCTCTTCTCTCTTTTCTTTATCCCCCCCTCTCTCTCTATATCTATCTATCTATCTATCTATCTATCTATCATATGTGCGCATGTGGATATAGGGACTTCCATATTCAGAGGCTCTGTGTGTGTGAAATGGATTCAAATTGGGTTTAACTGACCACTCATTTTACATAGATTATTTTCTTATATACATTTATCTAACTTATGAACCCCGCAGCTTCCCATGGACTTATTTTATTAAAAAAAAACCCACTTCATTAAGAAAGATATTTTTGTCTAAATATTATAAAACCTGAATAACATCACGGTTACAATTGAGATAAGCTTTAGACGAAGCACGTGTTCCTCCGTAAGATTAACCCAAGAATCCAACTTACAGTTTACAGAATGGTACAATTCAGAAAGATTTGCCTTTTTATTTATGTTTTTTTTTTATATGAGATCGCTCCTCATAAGAACATTTTAATACAAATTATTCCTATACCATATTAATCTCCTCTATTTATCGTACTTTATTATAGTATAGATTCTATTTTGTTTTCACATTTTTAAAAAACTTTCTAGCTATGACAACGGAAACAAATTCATAGATTTTACAACGGGGTCAGTTTTATAGGAAGAGACTAGAGTAAAGAAGGTTGATTGATAAAAACTGACATTCCTATCAGCTTAGGGAAGTAGGACGTAGCTGTGAAGTTGTAGCTGTTTGTAACTTTTTAATTCAATTAACTTAGTTTCATATCCAGCTGGAAGTCTTTGCTTATCTATACATACAGATCTGATCTATATACACAGTGTGTGTGGAGGTCGTTTAGTATTAACCTGCCTTCACCAAGGTCATAAGAGGT
>NC_068993.1:53918545-53924539 GCF_001194135.2 Octopus bimaculoides
TGTGTGGAGGTCGTTTAGTATTAACCTGCCTTCACCAAGGTCATAAGAGGTATGCACATATGAAACACTCTACACATTTATTATATTCTAGGTTACAGTTATTAATTATACTCATTCACTTATATATATTGATTTATTAATAAGAAAATTTCTGAAGGCGGCGAGCTGGCAGAATCATTAGCAAGGCCGGGCACAATGCTTAGTGGCAGTTCGTCCGTCTTTATGTTCTGAGTTCAAATTCCGTCGTGGTTGACTTTTTCCTTTTGGGGTCGATAAAATAAGTACCAGTTGAGCATTGGAATCGGTATACTCGGCTAGTCCCCTCCCCTCAAAATTACTGACCTTGTTCCAAAATTTGAAACCAATATTATAAGATGATTCAAAGAATACGTTCGAGTATGTTAAATGTAAGGCATAGCTTTCGGGTTCAGAAGCTTGCTTTATAGCAGGAGTCGGGGAACTTTTTTTTTACCAATTACCCCTAAATATTCGGTAAAAATTCGAAAGCGAACGATAGAGTAAGGACTTAAAAATATGTACTGGGATCGATCTGTTCGACGATGCAGAGCCCCCCAGCATGCAAACTCCCTAATGCAGAACCCCCCCTCCATGCAGACCTCCCCAATGCAGACCCCCCAGCATGTCCACTGAATGAAGCAAGTAAGTAATAAAAGAACAAAATATAAAATATAAACACTCAATAATAGAAAAAAAGGTAAAAAGCAAGGAGCCGGTGAAACTTGAACTCTTCCCTTCCGGTACGTTGTCGTATATTTGCAATTAACACTTTGCTTTTTGCAATCTTATTTAACAACAAAAAGTGTGATTGACATCGCAGATTCAGATGCAATTTTTTTTTCCTTCTAGATCTTTCCACGGTATTTAACTTCCATATATTTCCAAAAAAACGTTAAGAATTCATGCTACAATACATTTCCAAGATAATTTTGCAGTTTTCTTGACACTCGAATTACTTCACACACAAATTACTTATAACAAATATACACACACACGTAGACATACACACACAAACTCACACACATAATGTATATATATATAATGTATACATACAAGAGATACACACACATGCATACATACACACACACACGCACACACACACGCACACACACACATATAGGTATTTGTATATATAACCGCTTTTTGTGATCAGCATTGGAAGGAGTCTCCTCGATGACAATTACAGGCTGTTGATATTAAGTAGGAGCTCTAACTACTTCTAAGCATGTTTGTTAATCACTAACCATTTGATAACATTAGCTGTGATGATGATGATGATGATGATGATGATGATGATGATGACGACGATGATGATGATGATAATAATAATAATAATAATAATAATAATAATAATAATAATAATAATAATAATAATAATAATAATAATAATAAATGGCTTTTATTATATACTGTGTGGGGGGGTGTATCTGGATATCTTCTAGACAGACAGACTAAAATGGCAGCGAGATGGCAGAATCGTTAGCCGGTCGGGCACAATGCTTAGTGGTATTTCGTTCTCCTTTACGTTCTGGGTTCAAATACCGCTGGAGTTGATTTTGCCTTTCATCCTTTCGGGGTCGATAAAATATGTACCACTTGAGCACTGTGGTCTATATAATCAACTTGCCGTCTCACACGAAATCGCTGGCCTTGTGGCAATTATTATTATTATTATTATTATTACGATTATTGCTTTTGCACAGCGTCTATCGCTGGAGATGTGCTACGATGTCAGCTGTTCACTACCAGTGAACTAAGGTAACACCCCTTATTCTTCGAGCACCTTCCGGAGTATTCGAACGGTTCCAAGCAGTGCTGCTTTCTGCAAGTGCTCCATTCTTATTACAGCCCCTGTTTGTTCCATGTATTATTATTATTATCATCATCATCACTATTATTATTATTATTATTATTATTATTATTATTATCATTGTTATCATTTCGCGAGATGTTGAGAAAATATATTTGTATATAGTACGTGTAATGGCTAGATTATGTAAACATTTGCTAGCGTGAGCTGCAGAGCGCACGATCATTCTAAGACTACTGTTAACTAATTATAGAGAGCCTTTGTTTGGTGTATCGAGTATTCAATTCAAGAAAGACTTAGCGTAACGACACACGTCTGAAAGCGAAAAGCAATATGCTAATGACTTGCATAATAAACCAGTCTTTTCCAAAATAGTCTCTACTCCTCCCTCTAAAGGCAGTGAAAGAAGGGAGAGGCAGTGGAAAGCAAGGAGATCGTTCACCTCTGCAACGGCACATGATATATTCATTTATCTTATACGTAACATCAGACAGCGTTCATTTATATTTCATGAATACACATACACATGCTATACGTACATAAGTTTCATTGTATTCAAGGTTGCCAACGGTTCTTAATAAGCGGGAATGCCCAGACAAGCGCTGCAAAATCTCAAGTCCCTCACATGTAGTAAAATGACCTGACCTTCTACAGACCACAATATTAATTTATTAATCATGAAACACTCGACTATTAAATATTATACATAAAATAATCATGATATAACCTTAAAAGCAACAATTTTACTTGCGAAATTAAGCTTTCTTCTATATTTATTATATGCTATTCTTTCTGTAAGAATTTGCAACAGTCCATCCAATTGTGGTAATCAAGTTTCATTTGTAAAATATATCAGGATAGTCCGTTGGAAAATCATTACATATTGCCTGCATAGGATTAAAATGTAACTGGAATTAAATAACTTTTTCTATCCACTAACTGTTATAAAAACTCTAGCCAAATGTATTTTTCCTTGTAAAAACAGTAATTCAATGACGGTTTTATGATATATATCAGCTATAAAAATAAAACCGTAAAGTTCGCTTGTTCCAGTGATTTACTTTTAGCCTATTTTAACATGTATTATTTAACTGTTTCTTGTATCATAATTCATGTCGTTGTATAAAATTTACAAAATAACTTTGTTATGTCTTGGGAGAGTCATTGCACCAGTAATAATAACACATGCACAGGTTCAATTTCCCTTTTTTATTGTTAATAAATTTCAGTAACTTCGTGACTTCCCTTCTCGCTGGGAAGCCACCAAGTCGCTAAAAAGGTCGCGAACAATCGATTGATTGTTTAACCAAAACATTAAACAAACGATCGATTAGTTAGTTGGTTAGATCGTAAAACAATTGATTAACGATAGAGAAGTGGAACTGAGCTTGTGCACACGAGATTGAAACATAGCCGACCTCCCACACTTCTCATGAGGAATTCCGGAAGGAGCTTCGTGAGACCACTACTGCGACACTTCCGGGAAAAAAAAAGAAAAGCCGTTAGTAAACAGTTTATAGCAGAGACTCCATCTAAGAAGATCTGAAGAAGGAATTGTATTCCGAAATATCATCGGACTATGGATAACTAAATTACAACAAGTATATAGTCCATTTTTTGTATTATAGTGCATTGTTGTACCATTCAAAACTTTTTATTCTTTATAAACAATACACAATGTTTCAAGCGAACTACAATACTCTCTTATAAGAGTTTCAGTGATAGATTCTTGCTAAAACTCTTTGACCTCTCCATAAACGTACACTGCTGTGACTGTTGGAGAAAATAAAAAATATAAAATTACTAGTTAATACTTAAGAACGCATATTTCAGTAATACTATTACAATTTCTGTGTTTACATGTTTTCGTAATGTACGAGTACGCATATACGCATTCGATATGTATTCGACTATGTACGTAAACGACACATAGGCGTGACTGAATGGATGTTCAAGAAATTATACAAACGTACTTCCTCCTTTAAATTCATAGATAAGATAAATATGACAATATTTGCCGACAACATTTGATAATTAAAATAAGAAGCTTTTAATTTTCAAAACCTTATACAAGGTCTCAAAGGAATGGAAATAAAGATATGATGCATGCACACCAGAACAGCGCTTCATCCTCGAAAATCCACATGAACAAGACCCGTACTTCAAAAGCAGGGCAAAATATTTCGTGAAATATTGACATTTTGAGAAGCATCTATTACGAAATTGTGTCGTACGACCTATGCAAAATTAACTTCTTTCAAGAAAACATGCACATTGCATACTCGTGGAAGTATGCATGAGCATGCAGCTTATTTTCACCATTCTTTTCTCTATTGATCTATTTTTTCTAACTTTAACCTATTACAGATTTATTTATTTTCTCCAATGATCTTGAGATTTTATTATATTGTTATAGGGAAATGCTTTATTTCACGCGCACACATATGTGTATTTGTTGGGGGGGGGGGTATATGTGTGCATTAGTAAAAGAAATTAGGTTTTTAACGTTGCTTTCGCATTGTCGCTTAATAAAAACAAGACGTTGTGTTATTTAGTATAAGCAACAAAGTGAAATCCGGTGTTAATAACGATGAAAACTTGTTTCTTTTTTTATTGATAGTATTTCAAATAACTCTAGATATTGAGTACTTTAAATTTGACTGTTTAAATTACTAGTAAAACAATAATTTTTCTTTCCCCATCCCCGCCAGCAAAAAAAGTTCGGTTTCGTTTCAGACAGACGTCGTATGTTTGTGTAAACAATGATATATATGTGAGCAGGCGGATGTGTCTGTTTGCACATGTATACGCACGTACGTACGTTCAGGTTTGGCTTTAAATCTGTCTACTGGGGTGTTGTTTTTTGTGCGCGCCTGTCCATCTGTTTTGATGGGCTTAAACCATTTTACCTTTTGTTATGTTGGCCTAATTGGAACAGCGCCTTAGTGACATGATAAAATAAGCAATGGCGCTCACATTCTGAGTGAAACGGTTATAGATCGAAACACAACACGTGTACACTACCTTACCTCATAATTTTCTATTTGTTTTCTCTTAAGTTTGAGAAAATAAATGGTAACAGGTGACCCTAGATGTGATTGGACTATTGTTTCAGCAATTTCCAAGCAGACCTTATTTATTTGTTTATTTATATTTACTTCTAAAGTAATCTAATTCGAAATTGCGATCAGATTTGACGTCTATGAGTGTGTGACCAACCACACAGACATACAGACGTGTGTGTGAGTGTGTGTGTTGTGCAGAGTCAGTAACTGTTTGTTGTTGTTTGCTAATCTATCTTCAGTCAAAGTTTCAAAGAAGGGGGCGCTTCAAGACTATTCTCTGATTTGTCAAAATATACATTTAGTACAATAGGCTTTGATTTATGGTCAATGCTACATTCCGATAACTACCTACACAACCAGATACATATATACGCATCCTTACGCATACACGTGTGCACACACACACACACACACACACACACACACACACACGCACACAAATTCTCTCTATCTCCCACACAAACTACGCAAATACTAACTAAAGTAAACATTGAAATACACACGCTAGCATGCAACAGTTCGTTTCCTTACAAGCATTTACACAAGTCGAGCATTCAAACATTCAACTACACACACACACACACGTACGCACGCATACACACACTTACATACATACGCACGCATACCCATACACGCACAAATACACGAATACACACATACACAGAAACGCATGTACAAATACACACACGCACACATACGCACACGCATAAACACATTCATAAACAACAGTAACAACAACGACGACGACTGTACATCCCCGTTCCTACCTCAGTCACACATTTTCATGCCTAGACAATCAACTGGTTCCATACAAGACACAATATGTGTTCTGTGATTGATTTCAATACTAAGTGTGAGGTTTAAATGAAATAGGTTAGTGTTGTTGTTGTTTCACGTGAGCCTTTGTAGGCGCTGGGTTGACAGGAAATAGTAGAGACATCTATGAGAAGAATGATAATGAAGAAAAGAGGAGATTGCACAAAAAAAATCAAGGCTTAGGTAAAGGAGACACAACAGCAGGGCTATAAAGCTCGAATACACAAAGGAAAGGCGCAGCTGTTTTATTTTGTTATAAAGTTTACATATGTTAGCAGCTCTGTG
>NC_068993.1:53925108-53929235 GCF_001194135.2 Octopus bimaculoides
TATATATATATATATATATATATATATATATATATGCCTTTCAGATATTATGCTCTCCGTCTCACATGCAGTGTTTTTGTTACAATTTTACCATGGTCTTTCTGTTGTTACAGCACCATTCATAACAAAGAAATTTTATTACATCGAGGATATACGGATTTTTAATGCTGATAGAAACACCACTCCTGGTGGTTGGTGTTCCTGGTATTTACAATATGTGACGTTTTATTTCCTATTTAATTATGAGACCCGAATATACTCCTGGTATGCGAAGATATATTGGCATACACTGTGTGTCTGAATAAAATGGAACCCACAACTAATTAGGCGTGGCTGGTCTCTCTCTTGTCTTTGGTCACTGGTGAGCAGCAGACACGATCTAGAAATCCTCTTGTGTAACAATGCTGAAAGATTATTGCTTGTACGAAGAGAGAGAGAGCGAGAGAGAGAGAACGTTGGAAGAAAGAGACTCGTAGTAATTTGGTTGGTGAAAGACGAGTATGTATGTTCGTGCGCGTGTGTGTATATGCATATGGCAATGAGTGGATAGCAGTGTGCTTGTGTGCTTCGACGTTTCAATACGGATGAGTGGATAGCAGCGCGTATATCTTATGTTTGTATACGTATACGAGTTTGCGTCAATGTTTATGTATGTTAATGTTTCTGTATGTGCATTTGTATATGGAAATGAATGGCTGGTTGTACGTTTGTGTGCTGGTAGGCGTGTGATCGGGTGGGTATATTTGTGTGTTTATATGCGTGTAGAAGGATAGTTAGTTATCTGTGCATCATTATTTGTTGGTAAGTGAATGACTGACTGACTGCTTATATTTGCTTGTGTGCAGATGTGCGATGGTGTTTGTTTGTGAGGATGGGCAGTAATGTAGTGGCGTATGGTAGCTATTTTAATGGATATGCTGCCACACCAAATGCCATCAGATTTCAAGCAGGGGTAGAACGAAAGCTTTCCATTAAGATTTGTGATTAAATTAATGAGTAAGGCTAAACTTTTATAATGAATTTGTCATTTCCGATGACACCAAGCACACCCGGAATATACGCCTCTGGTAGTATGTGCATGCATGTGTGTGTCTGTGGGTGTACTGGTAGCTGGGTGTTACCAATCCAGGTTCAGTCCCACTGCGTAACTACATGTGAATCGTTGGCGATTTTTTTCCTCCGTCTTCTTTTTCTCTTGAACTTTCCTCTGTCTCCTGTTTCCGAAGAAGAGCTTTGCTCGAAACATTAAGCCACCTTTCTTTCCTTCCCTGAGCGTCTGCTAATACTTTGTATGCACTACATCCTCACGTTGTTGCTTTTTTTTTCTTGTGTTTGTTCTTCACATTTTTTGATTTACTCTATAATTATATATATAATTATATATATATATATATATATATATATATATATGTATGTATGTATGTATGTATGTATGTATATATATGTATATATGTGTGACTCTTCTATTTTTTTAATTATTATAAATCTTCCATTGAGGAGGGAGCCGGTTTCCAACAAAGATACAAGGCTTCATTTGGGGATGTAGTTTCAAAAGACAAATTCACATTTAGAACTTGAGAATTGTCTTGCATTATGTATGTATGTATGTATGTATGTATGTATGTATGTATGTATGTATGTATGTATGGCGAGCGGACGGGTGTCATTATGTGTTTGTTTGAGTGTATGGGGCTCGGTAGGTATCTATATATGCTTGTTTGTACATTATTTACATTATATACATTTGACGGATATCTGTTGTTTGTTGCTATCGCAACGTTTCGGCTGATATACTCTCCAGCCTTCATCAGGTGTCTTGGGGAAATTTGGAACCTGGATTCTCATTCCTAAAGTATTTTTCGGTGTTATTATAATTAGTATTCAGGTCACTGTCTGGGATCGAACTCGGAATCTTGGGGTTAGTAGCCCGCGCTCTTAACCACTACGCCATATGCCCGCCGTATAGAACTGAATGTTTGTGTTCGAATGGGCGTATGTATATATTTGTATTGTAGGTATGTATTAGAATGTTTGGGCATTTGTGCATGTCTATGCAGATATGTGAATCTTTGTGCGTACGTGCGTACACATGTATGTGTGTATGTATGGATTGGAATATGCGGATGTCCATTTATGTTTGTGTATTTATAAGTGTATGTTTGTTCGTGTGTCGGGAATGGGGGTTTGTGTCGGTGTATATTTCTGTGGGTGCGCGCGTGAAATGATTAGGTGTTTGTATATAATATATACAAACGGGTGGGTGTTCGTGTGTTTAGCTATATGTAAAGGAATGTGTGTGTGTGTGCTGTGTGTGGGTGTGTCTACGTATGCCCGTTTGCATGTATGTGCATGGGAATTGATGGCTGTTTTTGTTTACCACATACTGAGAATTAAATGCAAATTCAAGAATATGTTGACGTTTGTAATCCTTTTGAGTCCATACTTGTATGCGTGTATGGATACGTGTTATATAAGTGTACGTATCTGTGCACTTCTAGTGTATCCATGTGTCTACTTGTGTATTAGTAATATTGTATATGATAGTGCGTGTGTGTGTGTGTGTGTGTGTGTGTGTGTGTGTGTGTGTGTGTGTTCGTGTGTGTATTTATAAGTGAGTTTGAAGGGATGCATTATCCGAGTGGATATCGTATTAGCTCTCAGTTAAGTTCCAGTTAACGGCTAACCACTACGGTCAGTATTTAACGTCTGTGAGTACAATTTGTTACTAGTCACTGCGTGAATTCTTCCGATGGGTAATTCCGTGTACACTTCGCTGGACGGTAAAAATTGTCTGGAGTATATATTATCATTAATAATAAAGAGTATGGAGACTTGTACATCCACAAAATATATTTTACAGTTATAAACAGCATATTATAATGACCTACACATGTTTCCGCTGCAGCGACTAGTCACTGTTGCAAATGTAACTTTGCATTATTGTCGGTGCAGCTTCATCCGGGTCCGTCCATTTGGTCATCCTCAAAGTGTGCTGATGGAAGTAGATTTTTGTTAGTGTTCTGTGGGAGGGGGTTGTTATTTGTAGGCATGTACTACTGACCTCAAATTCACACCAGTTGCTGACCGACAAAGAACCTTACAAAAACACTAATCTCGACCATGGTTGAGCAGCGACTGGTGTGAATTTGAGGTCAGTAGCACATACCTATAGATAACAACCCCCACCCCAACTCCTACAGAACTCTAACAAAAATCTACTTCAATCAGTTCACTTCGAGGATGACCGAATGGACGGACCCTGATGAAGCTGAACCGACAATAATGCAATGTTGCATTTGCAACAGTGTGTAGTCACGGCAGCAGAAACACGTGTAAGTCATTATAATATACACAGTTTACGTTTACCAAATTAACTCACAAGGCATTAGTAGAAGACGCTTGCCCAAAGTACCGTACAGCGGAACTGAACCCGAAACCACGTCGTTGTAGAACGAGCTTTTTAACCACGCTGCCATGACTGCGCCTGTATTTATAATTATGTAAGCTCACCTTGTTAAACAATCCATATGCCCCTCACCGCCATAAAAAAAAATCCCGCTTCCTCTACATATCCCATACAAACCCACGCACTGCTTACTCCTCCTCCTCTACCAGACCTGTTGGCAGCCATGACAGAACTAGACTACCGGCTGATATATTTCACAGGGGACTGTTTGGAACGAAGGTGATGATGATGATGATGATGATGATGATGATGATGATGATGATGATTATTCGAAGCTTGATTCTAATCTTACAACCTCGAGATTACTTCCTGCTCATGTGCCTCCTCCTCTTCCCACCAACACCAACACCACTACCACCACAACAACAACAACAACTTCTACTACTCCCCTTTCCATTACCACCTCGGCCTTTTCCTCATGATATTCCCATGGATAATTTATTTTTATTGTCTCGCTGTCACACTCGTATCTTTCTTTAATCCGTCCAAATGGCATGGTGTATCATTCCGCCATACACACACAGACACACACACACACATGAAAATAATCCTTTCTAACTTAGGCACAATGCCTGAAATTTGGGAGGAGGTGGGGGTGTAGTGGATTACATTGACCCACCCCACCCCAGTGCTCAACTGGTATTTGTTTCATTGACTCCCC
>NC_068993.1:53929538-53931877 GCF_001194135.2 Octopus bimaculoides
AAAATACCGCTAAGCATTTCGCCCCGGTGTGCTAACGCTTCTGCCAGCTCGCTGCTTTGTACAGACATGAAAATAAAGATTGTCAGAAAACTAGTCCTGTGTTTTAGGAAATAGAACCAGCCTTATAAGACCCATTTTGTAATAAACAGATTTGATTCCCTTTGCCTTTGAAATGGCACACATCCACACCCAAACACGTTGAGTTCCATATAGCTTTCGACCACCAAATTTAACTAACCAGGTTTTTGGTCAACCAGAAACGAAACTATTGTGGAAAACACTTACTCGAGGTGCCGAGCGGTAGAATCGAATCCGAAACCTCATGGTTGTAAAGCGATATTTTTAACGATAGTCATTTTCGCTGCGCGCATGTATGTATAATTTTGTTGTTTAGGATATCAACGAACGAAGGGTAGATTTCTATGAACACTTAAATGATACTGCTGAAAATTAATCTAAATGTAATTTTACTCCAGCTTCTGGTTTCATGACAAAGCAGTTGAAATAAAATCTATGTTTATTAGGAAGCACTTCGCCGAGCCGAGGATCAAATCTCTGCCGGAAAATCGTTTCAGAAGGACTAAGTATTTAAAAAATGTGACATGGTCACAGTGTTGGGTCTGTGGTGACAGTGTGTGCATAGGTGGACATATATTGTGCTTATATGTCTGTTTTCCTCGAGAATCTAAAAGATGCACTTATTACTACGTTCCATACGCAAGATAAATCACTTGAATTCACGCTACTTGCTTGATGTCACGCTACTCACTGCGTGCAACTCTACTTTAATATTACAGTTTAGGTTTCGTAGTGATCAATAAATATCAAACAAGTTATTCGGTGTCACATGGCTCGCTAAACTCCGTACTATTGAATATCTGTCACGTTATTTTCAAAGCGATTTAATATTTATACTTTTCGCTATTTGCTGAAATATCTCCTGATACAAGCTACATCGCTCTTTAGAAAATTACAACTCTCGACAGCCGTTGCACTACTTAGCAACTATTCTTTTCTACTCTAGGCACAAGGCCCAAAATTTGGTGGGGGCAGGGGACTAGTCGATTAGATCAACCCAGTACGCAACTGGTACTTAATTCATCGATCTCGAAAGGATGAAAGGCAAAGTCGACCTCAGCGGAATTTGAACTCAGAACATAAAGACAGACGAAATACCGCTGAGCATTTCGCCCGGTATGCTAACATTTCTGCCTGTCCGCTGCCTTACTGTCACGTATTATTCTACTCAAACAAGTGACAACCATCAGAAGTTTTCTACTTTACTTTGTCATATCCATCGTATGTTATACTCACAGAGAATTCATCTCTGAACTGGAGAGTAATGAAACACTCGTCATCTATAAGATGCTCCAAGTGATTACAGTAGATAACTATACCTCTTCATGGTATCTATTTGCAGCTAGATGAGAGAAACATTGATCTGACTACAGAAATAAAGATAAAAATTTGATTTCATGAATAGCTGACTGACTTCAGAATTTATAAGCATAAAAATATTTAATTTGCTATTTTCTCTGTTGAAACGAGGTGTTTAGAGATGATTTAAGATATATTTAATTGCAGAAATCTCGGATGTCACCTCGCTGTCGTCGTATACTTGGACTGATACATAAATATCATAACATACTTGAACTGGTTCCTCGGGTTTACTGACTTTGTAACGCTGGTCACATCTGAAGTAGAAGAGGGAAAATAAAATTAAAACGGATATATTTTTCATAACTGTAATTCAAATAAAATATCAATTAATACTATCCTGTTAAATAATAAAACTGAATGTTTATTTACATATAATATCTCTCTTCTGTTACATGAATTCCTGCTATCAATAGAGAAACCATCAAAGAAATTTCAATATCTTCTGTATATATAATATGTCTTTTCCCACTCGTTTCAATAGTATATCGTTAGTTGGTTGTCGTCCAATATAGCAACTGTTGGAAATAACAAGAACTTAAACGAGAAATTCTAAGTTTGGCAGTTGAAACAGAACCCATTTATTTATTCAAGGGGAATCGATATAATTTTAGCCAGCTTTAATTCCTCTCACTCTGCCACACTGGGATCCATGTTGTATGTTTGTTTAGTCTCCAGTTTATAACAGCCACACAAGATGATTCAAGTTGTACAAATACTGATATACATACCTAAACCTCTTTTCTTTTCCTTACAATCTGCAGAGAAAAGACGAAAATAAAATACTGAAACGACATTCTCTTCTCTATAAGCAACTGACAAAATCTCCAAACTACAACATGGCTTCAGTTCAGTTAAAATCATGTTTTACCTAATACACCTTCTACGTCTATTTTAGTCAT
>NC_068993.1:53932816-53936559 GCF_001194135.2 Octopus bimaculoides
CATCCTTTCGGGGTCGATTAAATAAGTACCAGTTACGCACTGGGGTCGATGTAATAGACTTAATCCCTTCGTCTGTCCCTTCTATGTTTAGCCCCTTGTGGGCAATAAAAAAATAAGAAACGTTAGCACGCGGGGCGAAATGCTTAAAGAGCGGCGAGCTGGCAGAAACGCTAGCACGCCGGGCGAAATGCTTAAAGAACGGTGACCTGACTGAAACGTTAGCACACCGGACGAAATTCCTAAAGGCGGCGAGATGGCAGAAACGTTAGTACGCCAGGCGAGATGCTTAGCGGTAGTTCGTCCGTCTTCACGTTCTGAATTTAAATTCCGCCGAGGTCGACTTTGACTTTCATAATTTCGAGCGTGGATAAAATAAGTAGCAGTTGAGCACTGAAGGTCGATGTTATCTAATCGGCTTAGTTCCTACCTGAAATTACTGGCCTTGGGCCAATATTTGAAACCAATATTATCGGTTGTTCGGATATATATAATATATATGTATATACATACATACATACATATATATATATATATATATATATATGTTTGTGTGCCTGTGTGTCTTCTGCTATAGTCTCGGGCTGACCTAAGCCTAGTGAGTGGCTTTGATAGACGGAAACTGAAAGAAGACCGCCACATATATATATATGTATGTGTGTGTGTTTGGCCCGCACAACTGCTTAACAACTAGTGCCGGTGTGTTTACGTCCCTCGTAACCTACCTTACGTATTCATACGACTCTACTTTCGTATTGTTGCGAATATACTTTATTGATACAATGGGTTTGTCAATAGTTAACTATTTACTATAACAAAGTAACTATATTGCTGTTTGACTTCTGGTTAGTTTCATTTCTTTCACATATAACTCTATTCAGCTTACAACTGGTTTGTTACATAACAGTTGTTGCTATAAAGCTACCACCTATGAAATACCACCAACCCGTCATCACCGCCCATACTGGGGCTATATAACTTTCGTTCGCGTTTATATTGTTCTAAATAGAACAAATCCCTATTATTCTATTTGTTACTAGCCCTAATCTTTTCATTCTGTCGACTACCGTCGCCTCCACAACTCTGTGGGTGCACTGAATACACATTTAGGTTAGGTAGAATAATATACAAAATACAGCAGACACAGTCCGTATATAAACAAACACCCGCAACACGCAACAAAAAAGAAATAACTTAAACATAAAAAAAAAATAGAAAAAATTATATAAAAAAAAAACATTGATCTAGTCATCTACCTCAAAGATTCTAAAGTTGTTTTTCTTTCTTATTTTGATAAGAAAATAGAGTTTGTAAACTCGTTGTTGGAGTACAAGAACGGGGGAAAATATTCGGGTGACCTTTCGTCATTCTGGCAGCAAATCTAAGCTTGACCGAGCAGATAGAGGGTGATTAATATATATATCACTATACTGGTTTCAAATTTTGGCACAAGGCCAGAAATTTTAGTGGGGGATAGTCTATTACATCAACTGGTACTTATTTTATTGACCCTGAAATGACAAAAAGGCAAAGTCGACCTTAGTGGAATTTGAACTCAGAGCGTAAAGACGGACGAAATGCCGCTAAGTATTTTGCGTAACGCGCTAACGTTTCTTCCAGCTTGCCTCTTTATTTTATATACCACTATATTACTATCCTGTAAATTTCAATCTATATATTATACGATTCTGAAGAGATTAATCTAGCTATGTGTAAAAAATTCCTTCACTCTATTTATACCAACGAGTATCACTGCAGGAGATCGGAGAAACAATTATTACAATAGATTGTCTCAATCGCTGTGTCTAAATTATCCATTGAAAATAAGCTATTGATAACAAGCGTTCCACTTATTTTTTATTCTGTTTTCAAAATCCACTTTTTCCCCTTTAAATGAAAGAGGAAAGAAAATATTTTCTGCCAGTGGTACAGATCAAGATAATTCTTCCTTCCTTTGAAATCTTAATGTCTCCAGTATCACTCAACCCCCCACCCTTCCCTCCCCAGAACGAATCTAGACATCAACTCTTCCGGCCGTCGCGACGTAAATATTCCTCTTCAAATCGATTCGTCCGGACAGTCTCCAATAGCTCTCTATAAGTTACAAAATAAATACTGATGGCGCCCTCTAGCCAGAATTTCAGTAAATGTTAATGACATTTTTCTGATATTCAAGGCAAGATACTGATTTTGTCAAATGAGTTTCCAGATTAACATAAATAATATATCTGTTTAACAGTGTCTCGTATCTAAGATCGTATTCTAGGTGTTTACCGAAATATTCTAAGATAACATTACCTTACCTTCCATATCATAAGATAATTCGGTGCTGTTATACATATATGTGCGTGTGTGTGTATGTGTGTATTCGTGTAAAATCATGTTAAACACGTTCCTTCTATGCATGAGAAAACGCATCGTCCTATGAGTAACATCCCTCACAACGCAATGCCTTTTCAGACATGTCGTCTAGGCTGAGAATTCTCTCCGGAGACTATTTCAATAACGAAAGGTCTTCCCACGTCCGAGTGCACAAGAACGCATGCGTGTGTGCGTGTATACAGACACACACACACACATACACACACACACACACACACACACATATATACATACACATATACAGATATACATATATGTACATAAATATATGTATATACATATATGTATATACACACATATGTATATGCATGTGTGTGAGTATGTGTGAGTATATATATAAATGTACGTAACGTACAGGTATAAAAAAGAAACAACTGATCGTTTTTCTTTGTGGGGGGGGGGCCTAAGTTTATCTAGTTCATAGGAATCTGCAGTACTCGAGCCTTATTTAATGGTGTTAGCGAAATAAGGGAAACATTATCTATTTATTATAAAAATATTCGCTGATAATTTACTGCTATAATTTGATACAGTATGATACCTGAATTATATCTTAGTCATGTCATAACTTGACACTAGACCAGTGTATGTATAGTCACATGCTATGCATATTGCGTCCGGTTATGACATTGCGCCAGTGTATACGTTAATGGTTATGTTAGATCATATTTTCACAGTCTCGATTTAACACTATACTCTACACAATGGACGTCTTTATTTGCGTCCACTTTGGTGCGTGCAATCGGGTCAAATCTCTGATCTGAGGATAAGTTTTCTCTTCCTACTCACCATTGTCGGTCACTGACTTCCGTCTTCTGATTAAGCCATCGAAAAGTCACCTTCGTTAATTCTTACATGAACGTGGTTTTCAAAGCAGAATTCTGTGGTCGGATTGTTGGACCTAGTGCAGTTAAAATGCATCAATTCTCTAACCAATTTGCAATATCAATTTAGTATATAAAAGCGGCGAATTGGTAGAATCGTTAGCACCCCAGGAAAAAAAATGTTAAGCGACATTTTGTCCGTCTTCACATTCTGAGTTCAAATTCCGTCGAGGTCGACTTTGCCTGTCATCCTTTCGGCGGTCGATAAAATAAGTACCAGTTGAACACTGAGGTCGATGTAAACGTCTAAATGCCTGCCCAAAATTGCTGGCATTGTGTCTAAGTTTGAAACCAATATTAATTTAGTATACAATGTCGAATATGCTCTTCAATTTGTTAACGTCATCTTTTTGCTTCGGTAATACACAAAGTTTCCAACTATTTCATTCCTTTTTGTTCGTCAAGAGACATAATCGTCGATTTTACAGACATACGACGAGGATGAGAGTGGACGCATAAATCTTTGTCTCATATATATAT
>NC_068993.1:53942680-53946018 GCF_001194135.2 Octopus bimaculoides
TAAAATCTTGCATCCCTGCCGTAATGCTTTATTTCCACACACGCCAGTTTAATTTAATTCGTCCTTAGTCGAAAGACACCTGTTGTTATGTCCTGTTATTTGTATTTGTGTAACATTCTCCGTTTTTTTTTTTCGTCATTATTTTCGTATACATTCGTTGCTTTCTTCCAAGGAATCTAATGCTCTTAGCTTAGTTTTTCCTTGGGGCTGACCAGATTGCAGCAATCTCGAGTATAACCATCCGAAATTGCAAAGATAATCTGGATCTCGACTGAAGAGAGAAAACTCCGAATGACCTGTCCTTGTTTTCTGTGTATCATCTATCTGGATGTTTTGTTGTCCCTTTTTTGTATCACCTAACTGTCTGGATATTTTGCGTTCTTGTCCCATTTTGTATTTTACATATATATATATATATATATATATATATATTACTTTTATTTTCACTCCCCGATTGTTCCCTCTCGTTATCCCCTTTCTTATGTTTCTAGTGCTATTTATATAGGAGTAAACACACAAACACTCGTATATGTCAAACGTTTTATATTCACGTATATACTCTGTGTGTATGTGTGTGTGCGCGCGCGCGTGTGTTTGTGTGTGTACGTGTGTGCGCGCGCGTGCGCGCGTTTGTGTGTGTGTGTGTGTGTGTGTGTACACAGATTGTTATGCATTTCTGTCTGGTAATATATACTTACACAGAAGCAGTTACACACTCAAAGATCTAAACGTGTTTAAATGTTAAGAACTATGTATACGTGTATGTATGCGTGTACAAACATACATTACATACATACATAAATACATACAGACACACACACACTCACAGACGAATATAAATATATGAATGCGCCACATGTGACTGCGTGTGTGCGTACACGCATATCTTCTGAATATATCAACGAAAAAGAAAAAAGAAAAAGAAAGACTGTTATTTGAAGGAGAGAAATTCGAAAACTATGCCAGTTGTCCTAGAGAATGTTTACATGCTGTTGCTGAGCGAACATATAGCTACATAACAGCCTAAACGTTGAGGAACGTATCACATCTTGTCATTCTGATCTCTAGATTAACATATTATCAAAAGATCTTTGTGGAGCATACGAGACATAACACAAGTATTGCTAACCGAGAAAGCAGCAGCTCTGTTGCTGGAGGAGAGCCGGACACACTGAAATTTATTTATTTATTTATTTTTATATCAATTTATTTATTTATTTATTTATTTATTTATTTATTTTTATATCAATTTATTTATTTATTTATTTATTTTGTTATCAAATGTAGAATCAGAATGTTTCAGCTGGCGTCTAAGGAATTTCTAGTGTAGACGAAAATGTTATAAACTACATCAACCTTCACATTCTGTATTTGTCTTCAATTTTATTTAATTTTTCAAATAAAATTATTTACGATTTTTTTTTTTTTTTTTTTTTTTTTTTTTTTTTTGTTTCTTGAAGTAAAATTTACATCCACTAAAGAAAAACCATATACATCTGAAATTATGACAAGGATTCATCATAAGAAATGTCGTTATGAAGTGTGACATTTGTAAAACATAATTTTTGCAATAATTTTCACGTCCTGTCGCATTTACTCGAACTCACAATAGAGCAAAAATACAGTACGTTTCAAGTAGAAAACGCAATGTTTTGGGGAAAGAGGGCGTGTGTGTTTATCAACCTCTTTACTCACAACATTCATGTCATTTGGTATAGCTACATCAATGATCTAACAGTATTTGTCTCTGTACTTATTATTATTATGATTATTATTATTATCATTATTATTATTATTATTATTATTATTATTATTATTATTATTATTATTATTGAGTGAGAAAGCAGTGCATGCCATCAAAGTGACACTGGGGTAAAATGTATTCCAATGACTGGAACAAGTAAAAGATTAAAAAAAAAAACAAATGTTATATAGTATTATATGTATTGTTGACAGTAAACATCTGAATTTATCGTTTGGTTTCTTGGAAGCAGCTCAAAATACACAACACCCTAAGGTTCCGGGCAGTGAGACTGAACTGAAAAGCACATGGTTGTTTTCAACGTCCATCTCTTGACACCTGAGGCAGCGTTTCACCACTAACGCGCATATCATAGTCTCGCGAGTGGAACTGAACCCGAAACCCCATGGTTGCATTGCTAGCTTCTTAACCCACTCGACCATTGTTTTTTAACCTAGTTTAAAGTCTAGATTAGTAGTTCTGAAGCATTTTGTGTGTGTGTATATATATATATATATATATATATACGTGTGTATGTGTTTGGGTTTATCCCCCACCCCATCGCTTGACAAACGGCTAGTTTGTTTACGTCCCTGCAACTTAGCGGTTGAGCAAAAGAGACTGAGTACCAAACTTAATAAAGCATACGTATTGGACACGATTTGTTCAACTAAAATCCTTCAAGGCGGTGTCCCAGCATGGCCGCAATCCAATGACTGAAACAAATAAAAAATTTAAAAAAATAAACGTTATATAGTATTATATGTATTGTTTATTCACCTCTGCTTTTTTTTCCATGTAGCTTTACATTAGTTATCCAGGCGCTCTATATTAAGAATTCTGGTTACATTAAGGAGATCAAACGATAATCTTTTCAATGAAAAGCCAAGCTGAGCTGAAAGCCAAGCTGAAATGCTTTATCGTCTGACACATATCCGATGCAATATTAACTTCTTAGATAAAGGTTAAAGGTTGGACTCCGTTTTTATTTCTTACAGGGTGTGTATAGCGAATAACTTGAAACTTGCCAGAAAAATCTCTGAAGCAGCCAGAGAAATACAAACATATCTAGCTTTGAGATTCAATAAATGTATTAGTCCATGTTTATTTGGTTTCTGTTTCTTCGTATCTCCTTACTCTTAACATAGCCAGTCGCATATTCTCCAAAAGCATTACTCTAGCATTATGTAGATATCGCGTAGATAGTTGTCTCAAATAGAATGTCTTTGAAAAACGCGTGCATTATTACACGACTAAATACTTACTACGAGGCAAGTTATTTCATTCATACCGACCTTCACATGATCATTCAAATACTCTGTACTCATGGAGTTATAATTTATATGTATATATGATTGGTCATTAAAGACCGAGAAAAATAAAGACCCAACAACACTCAAAAGACCCAAGAAGAATGTATGTGTGTGTGTGTGTGTGTATATATATATATATATATATATATATACACACACACAAACACACACACACAAACATATATACATACAGGCATAGGTGTGAATGTATAAAAATGTGTGTCTGTGTGTCTGTGTGTCTGTGTGCATATATTTTGTGTATGTGTGTATATATATATATATAT
>NC_068993.1:53947333-53950338 GCF_001194135.2 Octopus bimaculoides
TTGCGTCCTGGAGTCGATCTAATCAACTAGTTCCCTCCCCCAAAATTTCGGGCCTTGTTCCTAGAGTAGAAAAAAAAGATCTCAGCACTTAATTGGGTAGTTTTATTTATTTAATTATAATTTGTCACAGAGAAGTTTTTTTTTTTTTTTTTTGCACATCAAACAGGACCACACTGACAATCAACTGAATATATGTTGTAGAGCTGCTGAGGATTCAATGTTGATTTAATCACGTTAAGTTCGGATTCAGAATCCGTCAGTTACACAGTGTGAGGTTTCTGAAAATTTCGTTTGAAAAAAAAGGAAGAAATGCGGTGTGTGAAAGGACACATATACATATATGTGTGTGTATGCGTGTGAAGTGGAAGAGTGTGCATGTGTGTGTGTGTGTGCGCGTGTGTGTTGTACGTGTGTATGTTGTACGTGTGTACTAGAAGCGTGCAGAGTTCATTAGGTGTTTGCGTGTGGTAACTAGTATTACAAGCCATCTGTTTCAAACGCATTGATTTGTAATCACAATTACCATACAGCAATACACACACACACACACACACACACACACACACACACACACACACACACGCGCACGCACATATACATACACATGATTGTGTGTGTGTGTGTGTGTGTGTGTGTGTGTGTGTGTGTGTGTGTGTGTGTGTGTGTGTGTGTGTGTGTGTGACTCTGTGTCAAAAATATGGAGGAGAGAGGTTTGTTAATCAGTACGGAAAGAGACAAACAGGCAATGTTGTAATTGTTGTTACCCGGGTGTTTATTCTACCAAATGTCAAGTGATTAAGCGATGAATAATTCAGGGTGAAGTTCAAACTGGTTCCTACTTTATTTACCATTTTATCTCGCTGATAATTTTATTTGACATTATATTTTACAAATATTTGCTTTCAGTGAGGCGTAGAAGAGAGATTAATATTTAAGTGTGAAATTTAGCGTGAACACCCAGATGAACATCGTATATATTCCACTTGTAAGCGTCTTAGATCCACTATTTAGACAATCTCAATAAACCAATAAAAATGGGGTATTCCTACTGGTTGACCCCTAACACAACATTGAGAATTTTTATTTAAAAACGAAAAGAGAGCGATGTAATTACGTTTGAGGAAATCAGATTAGAATCGAAAGTTCAAATAGTGAGGACGAGATAAAATACGTTGTTGTCTTTGTTTTGTTGGGGGTTTTTTTTTGGTTTTTTGGGGGGTTTTTTGTTTAATTTAATAATATTAATTCTACGAGTCAACGGGTCGGAGTCATCAGGAATGGGGGAACATTGGACTAAATGCTTTACAATATTTACTTTCGAAAAGCGGCGAGCTGGCAGAAACGTTAGTACGCCGGGCGAAATGCTTAACGGTGTCTCGTTTACCGTTACGTTCTGAGTTTAAATTCCAGCCAGGTCGACTTTACCTTTTATCCTTTCGGGGTCGATAAATTAAGTACCAGTTGTGTACTGGAGTCGATGTAATCGACTTAATTCCTTTGTTTGTTCCCTCTATGTTTAGCCCCTTGTGGACAATAAAGAAATAAGAATCGTTAGCACGCTGGGCGAAATGCACAAAACAAAAACAAACACTGGGAAAAACACTGCATGGATGCTGTACTCTTTCCCATATGCCCTTTAGATTCGGTACTCTTTTTACACATGCCTATCGTTAACAAATCCAGAGATTTCTGAAGAGTTTTTATGTAAAACGATATCTGTATGAAGATACAAGAGATAATATCGATACAATGACACATAAATGCTAAATGCTTAGTCAACATAACATATTTATGCTTTGAGAATATCAAATCGTTTATAACCCGATGGCATTTTCAAATGCCCTCAACCATTTGCCATTTGATTGCATTGATATTGTTTTCACTACAAATATATGAAAGATATGGCTCCATTTTGTTACAATCGTAACATTTAATATTTTTGTCAGCCTTCTAATCAGAATGTCACATAAATAGTTCTTATACCACGAAAAGAAGAAATATATTGTTATACGCGGGGATGGTCATCTTTTGCCAATAAACACACGCGATATTTATTTGATTTTCACTTTATTATTATTGCTATTATTATTACTACTACTACTACTAACTACTAAGGCGGCGAGCTGGCAGGATCGACCCCAGTGCGCAACTGGTACTTAATTTATCGACTCCGAAAGAATGAAAGGCAAAGTTGACCTCGGCGGAATTTGAACGCAAAGACAGACGAAATACCGCTAAGCATTTCGTCCGACATGCTAACGTTTCTGCCAGCTCGCCGCCCTACCACAGATTATATTAAAAAAATAAAAAGAACATCGTAACTGTCCCTATCCCGAAATATAATCAAATGTGGTACCGCGGTTATGGTAAGCAACTGGAATAAATATCTTAACTGTGATATGTTACATCCTTTAAAAAACTAATTATAGACAGGTTTATAAGTATGATGAAATAAATTATCTAATTTTGATTCCTCTAGTTTCCAGATGATATTTGCCAGATTGCCAAATGGACAAAAATATGTTTATACTGAAACAACAAACGGTTTCATGAAGCTAAAGATGGTACTTATGGAAGACCAATTATTTTCTTCATACCTGTGCTCATTTTAACAAAATACGTTTCTTTTCATCAAATATTTCTTTTAGGCCACCGTACATTTCTCAGTTTCTCAAATAACCATCTTTGCAGAAGAATTCCACCTCTTTTCACTACAAATATTTCTTGTTTTCGCAATTTTCATGAGCGTTCTTCAAAGTATTTGATATACCATCAGTTTATTTCCTACAGAAATACTCTAATCTCCAAACAAGTATAATCTCAGTTCGTGGATCTTTTGTCTCTTACTTGTTTCAATCACTTGAACGCGGCCATGCTGGGGCACCGCCTTCAAGAATTTTTAGTCGAATGAATGGACCTCAATATTTTTTTAAAACCCGATTGTCAAGCAGTAATGGTGGGCAAACACACACACACAGATATACATATATATATATATATATATA
>NC_068993.1:53950764-53953195 GCF_001194135.2 Octopus bimaculoides
TATATATATGTATATATATCAAGATGGGCTACAGCAAATATTCTGCTCAATACCGCAGATTTGCTTTCTGTTGCTTGACCTTAACCAGTTAATCATGTCCCTTGGTGACTGACGATATGTGCATCTCTGATCACGAACAGGAGTAGCCATGTGTTGGGAGGAATTCACTGGTGTTTGAATAATTCACTTCAAGAAACCTGGGTGTTTCGTTCATCATCCTTAAACAAACCTTATTCAGTAACTTTTTGAGTAGACTGGGCTACTCGAAAATTCCAACCGGGCCCCACCTGCAAGGTCACGCGCTGTTTATCTTGATATAAGATTACCATGTCGCGCACATATCGTTGTGATGCATGTGCCTGGTGTACCCTTATCAGACTAGTAATGATGGCATCGTATATTGGGCTTCGTAAATTTATCCCTAAGTATTATTCCGATGGCATGTGTTGCTCCCTCTCAATAATAATAATAATAATAATAATAATAATAATAATAATAATAATAATAATAATAATAATCTTTTCTATTTTCCTCATTTTCTTTCCGAGGATGGAACAAATCGCTACTGCATGGATATCTTATCTTCTTCTGCAGGGAAATGCGCCGTAAGTATATCTCTTCTTGAAACAGCTGTAAGAGCATGTGTACACCTTCCTACTTTTTTTTATATTTCTTATGATCTACTCTATCGTAACAACTCAGAAATCATGTTTAAATATACAAACACCATAATTTAAACTCATTCCAGTTGTTTACCTGTTCGTTATTTATTTCTACTGTATACGTAACTGTTCGATGATAAACCACCTTTGGCCATTCATTGCTAGGCAGCTATAACATCTCTGCCTTTTGTTTTTAGTCGCAGTTGAAGTTGGAGTTTTAGGTGGTAAGTCAACTTGAGTATTTATTGTATGTAATTATTACATTACGTCATTAGACGGAATATTACCAGAACTTCATGTGTATAAATATGGGTAAAATATAAAGTTTCAACACTCGTGACGAACCCTTTTCGGTGCCCAGGATTTCTGGATACGATGAGGGGACTCATTAAAGGCGATGCAAAGAACAAAGCATTATCTTTGCGCTTAAACAGCTTTTCTTTTTGGTTTAAACAAACAAGTTCTTTTCTTTTTCCTAAGGTCACCCCTATCCCGAACGTATTGTTCTCAGCTGTGTTAATGCTTTTCTCATATACGTTTACATACGTATGAATGTCTGTGTGTAGTTGCAGTTACACATGTATGGATGCAGAACGCTTGTAAGAATGTGCGAATACTCTCATGCACGTGTGTGCACATGTGCACCCAAGGCTATCTCTCTCTATATATATATATGCATTCGTATGCCAATGCATACAGCAATAATGTGCATACAGGTGTTGTGCGAATATACACATTATTGTTCTCCAGGATGCCTTGCATATTTACATGCAGGTGTGAATGTGTGAGAACATGCGAGCAAACAGCAACTTTCTACCATTTATCTGTGCATATCTCGTAGGCTGATTTCAACTCTGTATGTGTGTGTGCGCGCATGTGTGTGCGCGCATGTGTGTGCGCGCGCGTGTGTGTGTGTGCGCGTGTGTGTGCGCGCGTGTGTGTGTATCTGTAGATTTTGTTATTGTCAAGCTGTCTACCTATCTTTGACCTTCAACCAGCCAACAGAAAGACCAACAGTCTTCCTCTGCCTTCTCGTTCTTGTTCTCGTTTCACCCCCAACTCTCCACTCTCTTTCCTTCCTCTACCGCTCTCTCTCCCCCTCCCCCTTTCTCACTTATTCTCTCTTCCTCTAACCACTCTCTCCCACGAATTTGCAATAACTAAACTCCTGCCATTTTCAATAATTCTTCACTATTTTCATGATCTCTTATTCTGACGAAAAGGAAAAATAACCTTCCCGAAGAATAGCTCGGTCCAAAACATCAAAAATCTTTTCTCTAAACAACAAACTTGCTAAACAAACTTTATGCAGCTGATATTCGCAGAGGCAGCAACTCGGCAGAGTCGTCAGAGCGTCGGAAAGAATGCCTCATTGTATTTTCTTACTCTGAGTTCAAATCCAACCGAGGCCAACTTTGCTTTTCGTTTTTACGGTTTTGATAAAAACTGTATAAGTCCAAGGTGGAGGATTGGCGGAAGTAAGACCTTCGGACCTGATCAGCTACTTGTTCCGGCTCTTTGCATTCTCACTTCAAATACGAATCTCACTAAGACTTGCTTAGGGGAATTTGAACTCAGAACGTAGCGACGGACCAAATGCCGCTAAGCATTTTGCCCGGCACGCTTACGATTTTGCCAACCCACCGCCTTTCCGCCAGCTCGCATAGATATATATTCATTTCTACTCTAGGCACGAAGCCCGAAATTTTGGGGGAGGGGGCCAGTCAATTAGATCGACCCCAGTATGCAACTGGTACTTAATTTATCGA
>NC_068993.1:53956839-53958207 GCF_001194135.2 Octopus bimaculoides
CTATTTAAAGCTAAAGACGTTTATTTAATTATAATTAAAGATCAATTGAATAATAGAAAAATACAAGATTATTTATTTCTACAAACGTAATAATAAAAAATATGAATGAAAAAATTATGAATGGAAAAAATTATTAAGAATAAAAGGTTAAACTTTATATATATATACAAAGTTTTGATTTTAAAAAAACTTTAACGATATTATAAACTATAAAGATTAATAATTAATCAAATAATATTAATCAAAAATAATCGAAAATATATCAACACTATTCTAATCGAAGTTCTAATATTATGTTGAAATGAAACTATAACTTCTAAATAATTTAGTGTTATTTGCTCATTCTTCTCTCATTCTGGCAAAAGGAGTTTAAATAGTATTCAATTATTAGAAAGTTACATTAAAGCACCCAATAATTCTCAATGTGAAAATGCAAGCCATCTGGTGCATTATTTTTTTTTAATTTCTTATTACGATTATTATTCATTGATATATTTATTTATTTTGTGTGAATCCATGTAATTTAATCAGCACATAATCTTAAGGCATAATGTTAAGGCAGAGCATATATAGATTTTCAAATAATAATCGTATTTTTGTTTACAATTTTATTATAATAACTTACTTTTTTTTAAATAATCTATGTCGGCGCCCATTAACGTAAAAATATTCATCATGTCAGAAGTATTTTTCTTTTGCCAAACACTTGAAAGCGCTTTTGAAAGGGGAAAATTGAAAATGTTTTATGGGGTTAATTGTTAAAGCTCACCAAGTCATAAACCCAGTAATACATCAACGCAAGAGAAAGTTTTGATGGGGAAACTGCGTCGTAATAATTTCTTGTGGAAAAAAAAAATCTTTTTGTACACTTACCTCTTTAGACATTTATCTGCACGATGCGAGTCATCACTAAACCTAATATCATCCCTGCAACCAGCACACATTTAAGTGCGATGAAGACCGTAATTTTGCAGAATGGTGATTGCTTTCGCTGTTAACCGTTGCAGCTTTCTTGTATTAACACTATCTTGTTGGCACTCCGTCGCTTACGACGTCGAGGGTTCCAGTTGATCCGATCAACGGAACAGCCTGCTCGTGAAATTAACGTGCAAGTGGCTGAGCACTCCACAGACACGTGTACCCTTGACGTAGTTTTCGGAGACATTCAGCGTGACACAGAGTGTGACAAGGCTGACCCTTTGAATTACAGGCACAACAGAAACAGGAAGAAAGAGTGAGAGAAAGTTGTGGTGAAAGAGTACAGCAGGGTTCGCCAAGATTTGAAATCAATATTTAATGAAACCAACTTCAATAATAACAATAATAAGCAGTAAACACATTTCGTCAGAGGAAATTATAAAATATATT
>NC_068993.1:53959419-53960355 GCF_001194135.2 Octopus bimaculoides
ATATATATATATATATAAAACCATAAAAAGTCAGGAGGTATGAAAGGTGAGTATATTTAATTAACCATTTCTTATCCTTATGATTATGGTCGTTTCGCAGCTTTCATCATGCAATAGTAATTTCAATTGTATAATAAATTATTTTACATGTTTGCACCAATATGTTTACTACGCCTTGTACAATACAATTGTACGTTTACAAATCAGATAAAGAAGGCTAGCTCATCAGATCACCAGAACATCATGGTTACATCAATGTTTCAATTCTGCGTATGCATGCAAAATTTTCCTTTATGTATGCAATGTATGGAAGACCGCTGAATCACTAAAAAACATTTGTGTCATATAAGCAATAGTTCTGGTTAGGAAAAATAATTAGTCTCACAAAACAATTTGTAGTCGTTAGTAAAGAGATGATAACCTAGTGATATAAGCAAGCTGCGATCTGTGGGAAGCACACTCTGGCATAGAATTACAAGTCGGAGGTCAATAAAAGGTATAAACGTCACAGTTACTAGCTACAGCCACTAAGGACCTACTTAAAGTCTCCAATCGTTCAATGAAGGCACACCTGGTATATCTCGATGAAAACGCTAATGCGCGGATCTGCCATCGGAATTCGTATTTTGACTTTATTATTTCCTTAGAGAAATGAAATAAACTCATCTCCAGCTGAATAAACGATGGAGTCACGGTTGATTACGTGCATCGTTAAGGTCCATTACAGTTTAATAATCGGTTTTGTAAAGAGAACATTTCTTAAGAAATAGCTGTGCAGAAAAAGAAAAATGGAAACATTCACAATTAATATCCTTAAAGAATTGGACAGGCATAACGTTTCTTTTAATCTCGGGCAAAATGAGGACTAGCAGGAAATATATATAAATATAAATACATATATATATATATATATGTATACATATATATATATATATA
>NC_068993.1:53960903-53966451 GCF_001194135.2 Octopus bimaculoides
GTGTTGTTTGTGGCTTTTTTTTGCACAATTGGTTACATTATAAGCTGTCAATCCTATAAGACTCAGCATATACTTGTGTGCGCGTATGTCTGTTTGTGAACGTGTCTGTGAGTATACATGTATGCATGCATGATTATGTATGAATGTATGTATGCATGTTATATATATATATATATATACATACAAATACACACACATACACACAGATATATATGCATTTATATATGCATATACATATATGTGTGTGTGTGTGTGTATTTATATACATATACACATACAGCCATCCACACAAACACTCACATAAATATTTACGTATGTATGTAGGTATAGGTATGTATGTATCTATGTATCGATGGATGGATGGATGGATGGATGGACGGGGGCATGTATATACGTATGTGTGTTTGCATGTATGTATGTATGTATGTATGTATGTATGTATGTACTTGTTGCATATTCCTGTTGGTGCACAAGTTGATGCATCGTGCTGAATGCAAGGTGGTGGGCGTATTTATTTTACAAACAATCATTCTTACAAAACTCATACTGTTTCTTTTCTCAGCGCATTCACACAGACAGATATGCGCTGGCAATTTACATTCAGGCTGCATTTGCATACCTTAGTTACCTACGTGAGCAATCATCCTCTTCAAATATGTTCAATTCGCCGCACATGTAATAACATACGCTAACATACGCACTATTCCTCTCTCTCTCTCTCTCTCTCTCTCTCTCTCTCTCTCTCTCTCTCTCTCTCTCTCTCTCTCTCTCTCTCTCTCTCTCTCTTTCTCACTTTCCTTCTCTTTCTCACATACACATATAAACATACGCACCCATATACACACATATTCTATGTGCATGTGTTTGCATGTATGTTTTATGTTTGTATATAAACATATATGAGCATGTATGTGTATATGTCGATGTATATATGTATGCTTATGTTTGTTTATGTTTACATATGTATGTATGTATATATATATATATATATATATATATATATATATATATATAGTTTGTGGCATAATCAAGTCATAGTTAATTTATCACCAATTCTGTGATAAAGTTAGAGGCGGTCTTTAAAACATGTTTAAAATGTTATGGGTGCATTAGTCAAATAAACGCTGTTTATTTGACAGAAATGTGACCACCCTCTCCTAACCTATGAAGTAATACTTAGATGTGCGTAGGGGGCATGGCGGGGTCGTGTGTGTGGGCCGTGTGGGTTGTTTCGCCTTATTAGAAAGCGAGAACTTGTCAGAAGGCCTCCAGGAAAACGAAACGACCCACG
Source organism: Octopus bimaculoides (assembly GCF_001194135.2). Taxonomy (NCBI): domain Eukaryota; kingdom Metazoa; phylum Mollusca; class Cephalopoda; order Octopoda; family Octopodidae; genus Octopus; species Octopus bimaculoides. The sequence continues at coordinate 53,962,195 of NC_068993.1, forward strand.
TTACCCGAAGAAAACAGTGAAGTTTGGGGGTAAGAGTCTGATGCTTTGGATATGCATAAAAAGTGATGTTGGTTAAAACTGATGGTAACTTGAATAGTGCCAAATACATCCAATTGCTGAAAGATTTTCGATAACAGATTTGCATGAAGGTGAGATTTTTCAGCATGACGGAGCTCCATGCCACAGATCGCGTGCAACACTACAGAATCCGGCTGATGGTGTTACCGTATTGAAAGAGTGGACAGCTCAGAGTCCTGGCTTAAATATCATCGAGAAAATGTGGAATGAACTAAAGAGAAAAGTTCGTCAGAAGAATCCACGCAATCTCGAAGAGTTGTGAGAGCTCAGCCACAGAGAATGGCATCTCATACCTGTGAAAATGGTGAAGGATTTGTACGCATCTCTTCTCAGGTGCATTGAAGCAATTATTCAAGCTAAGGGAAGCCACACAAAATATTAACAATGTGCAGTAACTTCTTGAAATGGACATTATGTAATAAATTTCCGTTATAGATATGTTTCTGCTTTAAAGCATTGTATGTTGACTGGTTTATGTGAGGTGGTCGAAAACTTTTGCACGGCCAATTTTGGTGGCCATCTCGCATCTTCCCCTCTCATTCAGAATCCCTACTACAAAATACAATGATTAGGTATGGAAATGACTCCAACAGGGCAAATGTTTCATCTGTAAAAAATGCAATGCGAAACAACCACTTATAAGTTGGCGATTAGTAGAAATTTGCAATAGTTTAAAGTAGCCGAAGACTTTTGCACGGTACTGTGCTCTGTCCCACGCAGAAATAGTAGGAGCTACTCAGAGGCTTTGCAAGCTCTTCTAAATCCCTTATACTGCTGGGAATCCTTCCGTATCGTCATCAGGTATCTCAGGGTCACAAGCGTTTCGCCCCTTAGCCTATACGCTTTGCTTGACTAGGGTAGCGAGGACTGAACTACCCTTCTCCTACGGAAGGGTTTCACTTGCTGTCTCTCACCAGTTATAGCTATTCTGAGCTAGTTTCAGTGGCCGTGCCGATTTCCTTGATGGCTTTCTTCGGTGGTCTGGGTTCCAGACCTATCTTCTGAAGGAAATAGCGCAGTGATCTACATAGAAAGCTGTTTGAGAGGAGGGAACAGAACCGATAGCGCGCCGGGCAAAAATGCATAGTGGGATTTCTTCTGTATTTACGTTCTGAGTTCAAATTCCGCCGAGTTCGATTTTGCCTTTCATCCTTTCGGGGTCGATAAAATAAGTACAATTTTAGCATTGGCATCGATGTATTCCACTTCCCCTCTCCCCTGAAATTGTTGACCTTCTTCCAAAATTTGAAACCCGTCTTACTTTTCTTATTTTCCATCGGGCATTCATGCTACAGACTTCTGATATATCACTGAGGTAAAAAAAAGTGGTACTAATTTTTGACAGTTAGTTTCAACAATCGAATAATTTATTTTCTCTACTGTTCAAGGAATTTTGTCCGTCGATTTTTGGATGAGAGAAAAGACTGCTACAGGTCAACCATTATGATTACTGTTTCAACAGTTGTTGGTGGCACTCCGTCGCTTACGACGTCGAGGGTTCCAGTTGATCCGATCAACGGAACAGCCTGCTCGTGAAATTAACGTGCAAGTGGCTGAGCGCTCCACAGACACGTGTAACCTTAACGTAGTTCTCGGGGATGTTCAGCGTGACACAGTGTGACAAGGCTGGCCCTTTGAATTACAGGCACAACAGAAACAGGAAGTAAGAATGAGAGAAAGTTGTGGTGGAAGAGTACAGCAGGGTTCGCCACCATCCCCTGCCGGAGCCTCGTGGAGCTTTAGGTGTTTTCGCTCAATAAACACTCACAACGCCCGGTCTGGGAATCGAAACCGCGATCCTATGACCGCGAGTCCGCTGCCCTAACCATTGGTCCACTGCGCCTCCTGTTTCAACAGTAGAAGGCATATATTCGTTTCCTTTTAGTCTTAACAAATATGAACGCCATTCCAGAGTGTGAAGGTGTAGAATATTGAAACACGTATTAATTAGTGAAAACTATCGCCTGCGGAGTTTTAAACCGATTTTCAAAGAGCATTTACCTGCTTCTAATTTCGTTAAACGTTTTATCTGGATGATGTATTGATATTCCTGCATTGTACTTGATTCACCACGTGATTACCTGATAATGAATGTTGGCTGTAATACCTTAAGCAGTTTCTACATTCACGCACGCGCGCGCGCAACGTATACTCACGCGCACAGACACAGGTTCTCCGTCGGTTACAACGGTGTAAGTTCCAGTTGATTCGATCAACTCAACGGAACAACCTGCTCGTGAAATTAACATGCAAGTGGCTGAGCGCTCCACAGACACGCGTACCCTTTAAAGTAGTTCTCGAAGAGATTCAACGTGACACAGAATGTAAGAAGGCTGGCCCTTTAAATTACAGGTACAACTCATATTTGCCAGCGGAATGGACTGGAGCAAGGTGAAATAAACCGTCTTGCTCAAGGACACAACGCACCGCCGGGAATTGAACTCGCGACATTAGGATCGTGAGCCGAATACCCAAACCACTAAGCTACGTGCAAACAAGCGTGCGTGCACTCATACGCACACACATATACGCACATACCGCACGCGCACACAAGCATAGATAGATAGATAGATAGATAGATAGATAGATAGATAGATAGATAGATAGATAGATAGATAGATAGATAGATGAAATTTTGAATTTAGCTCACCGACTCTCAATACTACCTTTGCGGACCATCAAGGGGCCGCGGACCTAAGCACTTTGTCCGGCGTGCTAATGATTCTGCCAGCTCGCTGCCTTATCATGCTATTATAATAATACTAATTGTTGAAATTCTGCGAGATTCTTCAGCTGCTGCAATAAATACCTTGTAATCTGCTGTTTGTGACAGTAGAACTGAACTAAAGCCTGCTTTAAACAGACTTAACTCTTTGGGTTATATTTATTTCAATAAATCATCCAGATAAAACGTTTAACGCAATTCGAAGAAAACAAGTTCTCTTTCATAAGATATTTAATACTTTTCCCAAATGATATTCTTCGCCAATCAACGCTTGTTGCTATATTCTGCACCAACAGACTTTGCCGTAGCAACCACTTCTAACAAAGAATCCATACTTAGTACAGAATTATGTATGAATGTGCATGTTTCGCGTAACAAGCTCTAAAAAGAAACAAGAGAAAATGCTAAATCTTGGGTGGTCGGTAAAGAGAATTGAGGACACGATTGTTCAATTTAAAAGCAAGTTTAATACCTCTAAATGAAATGACTAAGTGATATTTGCTGACCTACCATGTTAAGTGGACCTTAATGCTGCTGACGAAGGCATCCAAGCTGAAGTAGAAGGGAGATAATTGTCGATAGCACGCAACATAAGTTTTGTGTTTCATTACTGGTTACAACGTATGTCATCTGTGACAATCAATTCAGAACGATGTCTTCCTGATAGTGTTTCGTGTAGATTTTCAAGATATCTCGAAAATGTCAACTTCGAAAGAAACCTATGAACCGACAAAAAGGTGGGGGAAATGTATCGATTACCAATCTTACGTAAAATCATCATTATATAATCATCTAGTTCTAATAATTGCCTCAAAAGTCTGAAGTAAGTGCTATACGTAAAGTGTGACGCGGTTTCGATTTCAATGTGAAACCACTTCGTTTTACACGGGTAATTCATTTTGGAAAAGGATGACTCTCACAACATCAATTTCCGTATCACCTTTAAACTTAGAATATTTTGCTTGTTACGACGGTGATGATTTCCCCTTACATACATACATACATACATACATACATGCATACATATATATATATATACATACGTACATACATACATATATACATACATACATACGTACGTATATAAATATAAATATATAAATACGCAAGTATGTAGGTAGGTATTACCCTATGCAACCAAGTCTACGTGGGGCAGACGGGCCGCCGGCTGGCCGACCGTTTCACCGAACACCTAAGGGACGTTCGGCTAGGTTCGGACTCCCCTGTCGGCCGTCACTTCCAACTGCCCAACCACTCTCCCTCTAACATCTCCGTTTTTGGCTTCGCCCTGCACCATGGGTCCACTCCCTCGCGACTCCACTTGGAGCAACGCTACATTTTCAACCTTAATTCTTCTTTCCCCTTCGGACTCAACACAGCCTTCTCTTCCTTATGACTCTCCCCTTTACGTCCCTGCAACACTTTACATAATTTTTTTTTTTTTTAAACCCCCC
>NC_068993.1:53968174-53972230 GCF_001194135.2 Octopus bimaculoides
ATATATATATTCGTGTGTATATGTATATATATATATATTTGTATATATATATAAATGTATGCATAGATATATGTGTATAAATATGCATACATGTATCCATTTGTGTGCGTACACACACGCACATACATACACACACACACACACACACACACACACACACATACATACATACATACATACATACATACACTATCAGTTGTTGTTTCATTCTGCTCTCTTCCTGGTTTCCTGGTTGTATAAATAGATTTGACTTTTGATGAAAATATAAATTTTGTTGACAGAAACGCTTCATATGTTTTCTGCGACAGATGTCTTCGACGATAAAAGACCAGTTCTTTACAAGAATATTAATTTACACAAATTTCGGCGAAAAGAAAAAAAATGAAAAATAGAGTTTAGGAAGGAAAGGATATACGAATTTTTTATTTTTCACGCACAACTTGAAAAATATTTTTAAATGGCTATACAAATAGCTGGTTGCTGTTGTTATCATTAACTACTACTACTGCTACTGCTGCTGCTGCTGTCGCAACTACCACTAATACTACTACATCTACTATCACTACTACCACCGCTACCACCACCACCACCATCACTAACAGCAACAGTATTACTACCGCCACCACCACAATTACTACGAAGACCACCACAACTACTACTTCAAAAATATTGAATTCAAGTAAAATAAATATAGAAAATATCTTTAAAAAATGTTTTCTTGGATCTTCAGCAAGAACTGGCAATTACCGTTGGCATCGGTGCTCAACATTCAAAGAGAAAAAAATGAAGAATCTTACATTCACTGAATATTCATTCCTTTTTTTCCAATCTACCTCAACCAGATAAATATTTCCTACAGTTACGCAAACACACACACGCACACACTCGGGGACACACACACACATACTGACACACATTAACACACATAGATATACATACGCACACATGCATATATCTATACATGCACAAACATACACATACACGCGCTCGGACACACACAAATGCACACATACGCCTACACACGCACATATACACACAAACACAAATACACATGCTTACACACTAACATAAACACACATACACACGCAGATATACATACGCACATATGCATATATCTAGACACATACACACACTTGGACACATAAATGCTCACATACACACTAACACAAATACACATGCTCACACGCTAACATAAACACACATAACTGCACGCACATCTACACACAGAGATATGTATACACACACACATCTACATACACATACACACACGCTAATGTCCACACACACATTCGAGAATATCCGTGAAGTATTGAAGGACTTTGATAACTTTACATTAAAAAAAACCTAATGTTCGGGATTGCTCTTTGCCATTCTGTTATTCGGTGGAATTTGAACTCAGAACGTAAAGACAGACGAAATACCGTCAAGCATCTCGCCCGGCGTGCTAACGTCTCTGCCAGCGCGCCGCCTTAATTCTGTTGTTTCTCGAAACCAATTTAGTTTACTGACGCTACAACTTCTAGCTTGCTCAGCTCTAAAATCTGTGACATTGTGTTTCTATAAGAAATCAATGTTACTCTTCGAGTCGAAGTCCCTGACATTAAACAGAAAATAAGCAACAAACATTACAGAATGAAATCTCAAGATGCTGCCCACTCAAGGCCAGCATGTTTTTATACCAGTTGAGATAGCGTAATAGACTACGTAGAGCAGTCAGTGATAGTAGCATGAGGGCGAGCACTGTAACAGCGCCTGGCTGCATTCACCATTCGTTGGTGATTTTTTGCTACTCTTGGCAGACGAGTCCTTTGCACCACCCAGACGACAACGCTCCGACCCATGAGTCTGTATGGGTGGTCGTTACTGGTGAGGGTTTTACGAGGTCGGAGGGCAAGTCCTAATTCAACGTCTTTTTTTATGTCACGCAGAGGAAACATTAGGGTCTATTCTTTGACATGCGGATCACCACACAGCACTACAGCAACGTGGAAAGAAGAAAGTATTTTGCTCAAGAACACAACACGCCGCCTGGTCGGGGAATCGAACCCTCAATCTGGCGATCGAGAATGCAACGCCCTAATCACAAATCACAAAGCTATGCGCCTTTACTGTATATAACTGAGCCCTTCATGGAATCGTTAAGAACTTATCGATCACAATCATGTGATTTTTTAAAATAAAATTATAAAGTATAATCAATAAAAAAATGTCTTGGTTTAAAACAAATAATTCCTTCGTTCTTTTGAGTCATTGTGGTTTCTTAAGAAATATTGAAAGAAATTTAATGAAAATACTTAACGAAATTCATAAAGGATAATGAACATTGTCGTATTATACAGATATAGTCGGAATATTTAATGTTAATCGACCCCCTTGAATAGTCACATAGTTACCCAGGGGTCCATATTAACAACTTTGCCGACCCAGATTTAATTCATCTCGAAGAAAAAAGAATCAAATAATACCGGCTTCTAATTTAAGCACAGGGCTTATAATTTTCAGGGGATAGGATTCTGATTTTCCGTTTATTTTGTTATTGTTTAAACAGAACAAGAAATTGTTCCTACCAATCCAAATACTTCAACAAAATTTCTATAAAATAACATCTGTTTTCCATTAAATAAATGAAATATTTGTTTCTTCTATTGTATGCCTCTCCAACGGTTTGAAGATTAGTAAGCCTATCATCATAATGACAGTGCACACGCTGGTTAATCAATTTAAATGTTGAACTCATTTTAACTCGTAATTCTACTTCGCTTATTTTGGCTTTGAGTTGCGTTTGAAAATGAACTCACTGTAGTTTCAAGTTGAGTAACCTCTCTCCTTCATGTTACTCGAGGTTCTGGTATTCAGCACATCACTTAATTTAATCATTAATCCATTGGGAATGTAAATAGAAAGCCATTTATTGATTACTGAGAACTATAATTACATAAACCATTTATTTTCACTGCGCAAGCATTACATAAGTCAATTAACTTCGAATGGTTCTGCAGTTAAGTCACGAAACATAAAATAATTTTGCAGTAAACTCTATTTATGTGTTTATTCTGATTAGATCACTGTTAGGAAAATCATAAGAACATTTTGATAAACTATGTTTGTTTAATTAAAATTATCTACGAGGAGGTGGTGAAAACTCCCTGGCTTTAAAGGTGGCGCGAAAGGCCTGGTTGGAGGCCCAATCTTCCGAGTTCTTTTACAGGGCTTAGAAAAAGAGAAGGACTGCTGCAATAAGTGTGAATCTGGAAGGGAAATACGTTGAACAATCATAATTAACTGATCCTCCTGTATATTTATTTTTTTTACCCAAAGCCAGGAACTTTTCAACACCCCTTTGTATAAGTATCTTTCAAAGGCTCAGTACACACCACCCGAGGTCGACTTTGCCTTTCATCCTTTCGGGGTCGATAAATTAAGTACCAGTTGTGCACTGGGGTCGATCTAATCGACTGGTCCCCTCCCCCAAAAATTTCGGACTTTGTGCCTAGAGTGGAAAAGACTATTATAACGTCTAAAGGCGGTAAGTTGGCAGAATCGTTAGCACGCCGGGCGAAATGCTTAGTGATAGTTCGTCTGTCTTTACGTTCTGAGTTCAAATCCCGCCGAGGTCGACTTTGTCTTTCATCCTTTCGGAGTTGATGAAAATAAGTACTGGCTGAGCTCTGGGATCAATGTAATTGATTTGCCCACCCCCTCAAACTTGCAGGCTTTGTGCCAAAATCTAGAACCAATATTTCTTCTGGTTGACGGCAGTGCGCTGGCAGAATTGTAAGCACGCCAGACAATACGCTTAACACGCCAGACAATACACTCCTTTTATTCTTTTTTACTTGTTTCAGTCATTTGACTGTGGCCATGCTGGAGCGCCGCTTTAAAGTGTGTTAGTCGAAGAAATCGACCCCACGACTTATTCTTTGTAAACCTAGTACTTATTCTATCTGGATCTCTTGCCGAACCGCTAAGTTACGGGGACATAAACTCACCAGCATCGGTTGTCAAGCGATGGCGAGGAGACAAACACACAAATGTGTACATATATATATATATATA
>NC_068993.1:53972614-53974107 GCF_001194135.2 Octopus bimaculoides
TATATACATATATATATATATATACGATGGGCTTCTTCCGGTTTCCGTCTACCAAATCCACTCACAAGGCTTTGGTCGGCCCAAAACTATAGTAGAAGACACTTGCCCAAGATTCCACGCAGTGGGACTGAACGCAGAACTATGTGGTTGGGAAACAAGCTTATTTATTTCATTAGATTGGCCATAAGGCCTTACAAAGAAGTGCAAGAAGCAAAGCGGGCTGGACGCATACATTAATGAAATGAGAGATGATGAAATATGAATGATATAAATGAGAGGTGTATTCGGCGTCCGCCGACCGAAAACCCCTCGAAATCACTGTTGGAAGAAACAAGCTTCTTACCATACAGCTACGCCTGCGCCTGAATTCAAGTTCTGTTGAAGTTGACTATGCCTTTCCTCCCTTTCAGGGTCGATAAAACAAGTACCAATTGAACACTGGCATCGATATAATCGACTAACCCCATCTCCTGAAATTCCTGGCCTTGTTCTAAAATCTGAAATCAATATTTCTTCCGGTTCTGAGTTCAAATCCCACTGAGGTCAACTTTGCCTTTCATTCTACTGAGATCGATAAAATAAAGTACCAGTCAAGTACTGGGTCGACGGAATCAACCAGTCCCCGCCCCTCAAAATCAGAAACCATTAATAAAGAGTTGGGAGTGGGTTTCATTATGAATCAGAGGGGAGGAGCTTAACACTTGTCAATCTCAGAACCACAGTTGTAAGTGAACCAGCGAGCATTCTCTCAACTGATGTTGTTGTTGTGGATATTGCTCCGGTTCTTATTCCTGTAATGCGTACATTATTTCGTTGTTGTTGTTGTTGTTGTTGTGAGCATAAAATTTTTTGTATCTATTGTTGTTATTGCGACTTTGATATAATTTAACACTCCATTAGTAAATTATTACTGAAACCATCCGGAAAACAACCGAAAAAACTTGTGTGGCAACATCAAAGCAATTATATACCGAGTGAGTGGGACTACCATCCCGGTAGGCTTCACTTTGCATATGAATATATGATTCGGGTAGATTTGACGTGACATGGCGGTGTGCGGTTTATGGTAAACGTTACGAACCAATTCATACCATTGTGTTCATATAAGCGTGTGGTTTTCTAATCGATTTCTAATTAGCGTAACATTAGGCTTGACTAAAGTGGCGTTAAAACAGGATTTTGAAAGAACACACACACACACACACACACACACATACACACACGCACACACACACGCACACACACACACACTCACTCACACACACACACACACACTATAAAGAGGAATTTATAAATATCTATAAAACGCAAAATGTGTGTGTGTGTGTGTGCGAATGTGTGTGTGCGCGCGCGAGCGTTTATGCTTTTTATGCTTTTCCATACTTTTCATCAGATTTTGATGAAATTTATTGCATTAAATGGCAAATTTACCCGGACAGGTCACTGCTGCATTACCGACGCCTAGAGATACCCACTTCTTAGAGAAAAATAAA
>NC_068993.1:53975268-53978881 GCF_001194135.2 Octopus bimaculoides
GTGTGTGTGTGTGTGTGTGTGTGTGTGTGTGTGTGTGTGTGCATATTATATGCATTTATACATATAGCTTCAAAATGATCTTAGAAAATTTAAACTGTACAGCAAATACAATAAATTATTACAATAAATTATCACAAATTATTACAAGAAATTGGAAATTACTGGGATAAAAATAGAAAGTGGAAGTCTGATTCAAAGGTTATGCAAAACCCAACTAAAAGAAGTACGACGGTAAAAAAAAAAAAAAGTTTGTAGTCGTTCGACGTACAAAGCACTCCTTTCTGTACCAAACAAAAGTGCTGATGGACAGACGGGAGAATTTTAGAGAATCTAGTGAGGACAAAATGCGGTTAAGATACAGGAAATTCAGAAGAAAATGTCGAAGATGTTACTAGAAATTTACCACATGCTAAAAATAGATACTAGCAAGACGTGATTTTTTGGGGGTCTTGCCCAAAAGATGCACTTCCGGATGCACCCTTTTCCAGCATGAGCAGTGTCTGGAGGGCAGGGGCGTAGAGTGCTCTAACTTGACCTAAGCAATGGGTTTTACTTGCATAGAGGTGGGTAACCTTAAATGCTTCTCTGCGTAATTCTTAAGATATTTTATTTATTGTTTTCTTTCAAAGTTATTTATATTATCTTTAATTTATACAAATTTTTTTAAGCGACTTCCTTGTATAACTTCCTTGACCTATCCTCTCCGGGCCTTGTGTGTGTGTGTGTATGTGTGAGTGTTTGCACTCCCCTTAGAGGGAGTTTATAAAATCGTGTTGGGATGAACAAGACACAGTCATAGAAAAACGGAGAGAATGTATAAGGAAAGTCACACAAGAAGGTTTCATGAATTTATGCGAACGAATGAAGTTAAATATATTTGCGGTCAGAACCGTTAGTGTTGTGGATAAAAATGCTTTTAGGTATTTCTTCCGGTTCTTTACATTTTGAGTTCAAATACCACCGTAGTCAAATTTTCCTTTCATCCTTCCGGAGTCGATAAAATAAAATACCAGTCAAGTACAAAGGTCGATGGTATCGACTACCCAACTCCTCAAAATTGCTGGCCCTGAGCCTAAATTCGAAAAAATAATAGTTATTTACGGATGACTCCAAGACGGCAAGCAGGTAAAAATGCGTTGGGCAAAATGCTTAGCAGCGTTCCTTCCAACTCTTTACATTCTGACGTGAGAAATTAGAGCCAGCTCTGCAGGTTACGATGCCATTGAAGATAGAAAACAAGAATGGGAGTACGTGCATATTTCAGGAGTTATTATTCCTTCTTCAGTATCACATACAACCCATTAAGTATTTACGAACACGTTGCTTAAATAACCACCAAACCCAGCTGTTATGTTTCCCTCGGACTGACTCGCAGAGATAACATAACGAGTTATACAATTTAATTATTACATTTATTGTTCAATTACATACAAAGAACGCACTCACCCAATGTTCGTTATGAATAAACAAAAGTCATGTCCGCCATATATATATCAATGACATTTTACTACGACAGTCCCACAAGACAACAACAATGAAACATTGAACTCAGACGAACCACATGACACACGGAACGTCAGACGAATTACATATCTAACAGTCCATATAACACTAGCGATGTAACACAATTAGATACACCAATTTTACATATTAAACACATTCCTGACAACTGATACGTACATATTCATTGTTGGGGCAACGTATTTCGTTTTGCAACCATAATATACTACCAAACATATTAAAGGCTCATAAGCCAATACTGCATCCTACCTGGGTTAGCAGTGCGATTCAGTCACTTTTTAAAGTTATCTCTACAATTTTTCTATAGAAATTAAAGCAACACTGAAAGTTACCAAGTATATCAAAGGCTTTATACACTTGTATATATATTTATATATAAATACATATACATACATACATATGTATATATATATATACATATATAATATATATATGTATGTATATACATACATATATATACATACCTCTATATATATATACATATACATATATATATACACATGCATATACTTTTATCTCCCACACAATATAAGAACGGTTTTAAGAACTTAAGAATCATAATTATCATAGTATTGCTGGGTTTTTTGTGGGGGGGGGGGTAATGTTTATCAAAAATGATAACGAGAAAGATTTTGTTAGGAAAAAGAAAAGGAAGGAAATTTATGGTTGTTGACGTTTAAAAGGTTTAAGGATAGGGAAGTATTTCCTGTTAGTCAAATTTGAGCAAGTGAAACGTTGTCACGCTCTCCCGGTTTAAATAAGTTCCCTTCCACTATCTTTCACGGTACACAGTTAAGACCCTTCCCTTTGCCCTCTTTTATAATCCTTTCTATTATAGGCACAAGGCCTGAAATTTAGGGGAGGGAGATATTCGACTACATCGACTCCAGTACACACCAGTTTTACGTCTAATAGCTTGTTCACCGGAAGTTTCCGCTTAGTTCGGGATAAAGTGACGATTTTTCTCTTCCTAGGTTAATCGGAAACGTAGATTGTCGTGCCACTCATAAACCTTCTCGGTAGTTCAATTATTTGGTGTCGTACAGTATTTAGATTTGCTCCCTACGTTCTGCATTCAAATCCTCATTTTTGTGTCTGCTTTTCTTTTCTTTTTTTTTCTTTTTTTTTTTTCTAATATCTCTGACAATAGATGAAATAAATGCTGGATGTACTGAGGATGATACAATCAATTATGACTATTTCTTTGATGGTAGGGAACTTATGTCAATCAATATGATGAAAATGCGGACTGGAAAATGTTTAGTTGGTCTGAGAAGAAAGGACAATATACATAATGATCAGGTACTGATGATAACTAACAGAATACATACATATACATAAATATATATCGTGGTACTCCGTCGATTACGACGATGAAGGTTCCAGTTGGTCCGATAAACGGAACAGCCTGCTCGTGAAATTAACGTGCAAGTGGCTGAGCACTCCACAGACACGTGTACCATTAATGTAGCTCTCGGGGAGATTCAGTGTGACACAGAGTGACAAGACTAGCCCTTTGACAAGTACGACAGAAACAGGAAGAAAGTGTGAGAGAAAGTTGTTCGCCACCCCACCCCACCCTCTTTAGGCGAGCTGGCAGAATCATTAATATGTCGGACTAAATACGTAAAAGCATTTCTTTCTACTCATTACGTTCTGGGTTCAAATTCTGCCGTGGTCAACGTTGATTTTCATCCCTCTAGGGTCGATAAGTACCAAGCTGGAGTCGATGTAATCGACTAGCCCCTCAAAATTGCTGGCCGTGTGCCAGAATTATAAAGAATATTTATTTCTGAAAACGAAGTTCTTACTAGTCACCCGTAGTACGAGATTATTGAATCACAAGAACATAATCAGTCGTTATAATAACAGATGAGATTTTATTCTCTGAAAACCAGACGATCAATATAATAGAAGGGATTTAGCTGTGTCCGGAAATACACTGAAATGCAAAGAGGTTCAGAACCCAATTATGTTTCGCTAAAGCCTTGCAGTGGTCAGCCAAAAATAACGATCAAAATATACAATACAATGAGATCAATGGACAACTCTTTTTCATTTCTCTCTCTCTCTCTCTCTCTCTCTCTCTCTC
>NC_068993.1:53978891-53983009 GCF_001194135.2 Octopus bimaculoides
TATAAACTCTTTCACCCCTTTCCCATCTCACACTCTCCCTTATTCACCCTCATTCTTTCTCTCTTTATGTGTCTCTTATACAACTCCCTTCCTTTCTCTCAAATACGTTCACGCTTAAGTTAACAAAAGAGATGTTTATTTATTAAGAGAATCGTTTGTTAGGAAAAATGAAATTTGAAGAAAATGAATCCAATAAAAATCGAAACAGGAATTTTGAAATAGAAATCACACACACACTCACACACACACAAATACATACTTTTATTTTAATTGCTGATAGGGGCACGGTATTTCATTATGCAACCATGATATACTGCCAAGTATATTATAGACTTACAAGTCAATATTGTGTCCTACCTGTGTTAGCAGTGCAATTCAAAGGTGACATTTTATACACAAAGGTTCACACATATATTCACATAGTCTATGCATATACTCAATATTACAATAATCAGCTTTTATGATATAAATGTTAGCAGCTCAAAGAGAAACAAAAACCTTGCTCAAGAACACGGTCTTTGCTTTTATGTTTATTTTATATAGTTTTTTTTTAGAGAATACTTTTTTTTTCATTGGGATAAGAAAATTCTTAAATAAATATCTATAATTTCTTAAAAGTATGGCAAGACAGTTGGATTAAGAACAGCAAAAAGAATTTAAATGCAGTCTTTTAAAGATATTTTTTACTGAGCAACAAAGAGCTAATCACAAAATGTAGAATTTTACAAATTTTTTGATTATTTCAATCCAAAAAAAAAAAAATGGCATTTTCCAATTACCATGGCAGTAAGAGTTTAATGATTCCTTACACCTTTGAATGGACAAAGATTCAATTTCCTGAGAGGTTGTTTAGTATAAGGAGCAACATTGCAAAGATTAACAGGATTTATCGTCAAATAAGCATCACTTTAACACATTTTATTAACCTTCTCAAAAGCTAAACAGCACATACCAATGGAAGCTTTTGACATCTTTCTTGAGCAGATAAATTCTTAGTAGATTATTTACCATAATATAATGAGGAATGAGCCTGTTTCCTTTTGATTCTGGTGGAAGGAGATTAAGAAAAGTAACTGAATTGAGATTACAGCAAGTTATAGTATGGAGGGATTATAAATATGTGTGATGATGAAGTCACTGGGGGTAGTCACAAAAGGAAGATGAAGAAGCAATATATATATAGATATATATAAGTAATGGTCTTATACTTATAGCTGTATTATAGGTGAAGGACGGCACAACCACAATCTAACAATAAATGTAGCCTCGTTTGATACCTCGGAGTTTTATTTTTATCTTTTCCCTCTGAGGTAAATTTTGCATTTAGTAACGATATGCCCTGAAGAATTGAAATGAACTTTGGAAATGGAAACAACAAATATGATTTGAACATTGTTACTGTTCTTAGACTATTCCTGAGTTTCACTGGTGGTAAACCCACAAATATAGCTTTAAGTTTAGCTCAAAATGCATTGGTGACATTTTCCGGATTAATCAAATGCTTTTTGTTTTGTTGTAAAACAAAGAATAAGATCAATTCATCTACAGATGGAATTATGGTTTCCCAGTTAGGTCATAACTTGTGAAACAAATTCTAATTGTTCTTCAAATAAGTTACATTTTTTTTCTTGTTTGTTCTCTTATGTTTGTATTCGTATGTGTCTGCGCACATTTTTAGTCCATTCTATATTAGTGAATCTTCCCAAACAACAACATATACACATGTTACTTGTTGGCTACACTCAATTATATTCTTTTATATGTTTCAGCCCTAAGGCTGTGGCCATAAATACAAATATTGAAGTGTGTGAAATTTAAACAGAGTCAACAGTGAAAGAATGAATCTATTAAATGGGTTTTTTTTTTTAGTAATAAAATATAAAATAATGAAAAAATAAGACATTTTAATGCATTCCAGTAGTCTAAGAGAATCATCAAAGGGTTGAAATCCAAAGCTGGAAATGGACCAGTGGAGGAAAAAAACGATTTGTTCATAAATATAAATTTTTGTTTGTTTCATTTCAATGAGTGACATCATGTTTCAGGGATCGTCTGAGAAATGATCTGAAAACAAAAAACAAGACAAAATTAATCATGTAAATAGAAAAGAAGGAAGAATATGACCATGGAAATTGATATCATTGGTTTGACTGTTATTTGAAGGAATATCAAACTCTAAATACTAATTACTCCCATGATTATTCCTTCCTAATTAACTCTTTGGCATTCAAATTACTCTCCCACATGTAACGCTTATTTATTCATAGTGTTTTAAATTAATCATGTATTGTCGCATAGCTTTGAGATTTCAATGACGTAGTTGTCTATTTTTAGAATGGCATTTTAGGGTAGGTGTGAGAGGGTGGATCAGGCCAGTTTGAACATAAAACAGGAAGCACATTTAGATTGGATATGGCCAGTTTAAATACTAACAGATTAAAGTTACACATTATTGCTGAATGTTTTTAAATGTGGGCAAACATGAAGCAGTAAATCTTGAGTGTGCAAGAGAAGGTAACAATCAACCATCCACTTCCAAAGAACAAAGGCCACAGTAGTAGTGGTAGAATTGCAATGAGGAGACACAGTATGTAGCGGTCTGTACTAGATGATTGGTTTCAAGCACATATATAGATAACAGGAAATGTCATTATATCAACAACAGAACTCTATGCCAAGGGGATCAAAATTCTTAAAGACCAGCCCAAGATAAATTGGTTTGACACTATTTACTTTTCTATTACTTCAATTCCATAAAACAAGAGTAATGGTAAATATGATTCCTCAAGCTTACAGTTTAATTAGAACTAACATCATTGTTGACAGAGTAATGTGTATCAACTGCACAACATTCCAGTGAGAAGGAAGGTGAACTTTAATACAAGACACATTCTTAGATGTAGTAATGATCCACATTCCAATTGAAAGCCACACAGGTATATATAAACATACTTCCAGGGGGAAGTTGACATTTTTGCAAATAAAAACTAGTTTCAATACAAAGGCTAAAAACAACAAAATATGAAATTAAATACACATTTGCCAATCTACCACATCTCTCTCTCTCTCCCTCTCTCTCTCTCCCTCTCTCTCTCTCCTCTCTCTCCATATATATATCATCATCATCATCATTTAGCGTCCGTTGTCCATGCTAGTATGGGTTAGATGGTTTAACTATGGCTGGCAAGCTGGAAGGCTGCACCAGACCCCAGTCTGATTTGGTATGGTTTCTACGTCTGGATGCCCTTCCTAATGCCACAACCACTCTAAGAATGTAATGGGTGCTTTTACGTGCCACCAGCATGGGTGTCATTTGCGTGGCACTAGTATCTGCCATGACCATAATTTTATTTGGCTTGGTGGGTCTTCTTCTCAAGCACAACATAATGCCAAAGGTCTGTGTGATTGCCCCTGTGAGGCCCAACACTAGAAAGGAGCTTTTCACATGTCACTGACATCAGCCACTTTGCCTCTGTGAGGCCCAATGCTTGAATGGTGCTTTTTACATACCACCAGCATGAGTGCCAGTTACATGACACCAGCATCGACTACAATTCCACATGGCTTGATGGGTCTTCTGAAGCAGAGTGTATTGCCAAAGGTCTCTCAATCACTAGTCATTGCCTCTGTGAGACTCAAAGTTTGAAGGTCATGCTTCACTACCTTGTTCCATATCTTCCTGTTTCTACCTCTACTACAGTTTCCCTCCACACTTAGAGATCAGCACGTTTTTACACAGATGTCCTCGTCCATATGCACCACATAATCATACAAGTGCAGTCATCTCTCTTGCACACCACATCTGATGCCTCTTATGTCTAACTTTTCTCTCAACATGCTTACACTCTGTCAAACATGCACACTGACATTGCACATCCAGCGAAGCATACTGGCTTCATTTCTTTCAAGCCTATACATGTCCTGTCATAGCCCATGTTTCACTGCCATGCAGCATAGCTGTTTGCACACAGGCATCATGCAATCTGCCTTTCACTCTGAGTGAGAGGCCCTTTGTTGCCAGCAGAGGTAGGAGCTCTCTGAACTTTGCCCAGCCTAATCTTATTCTCACAGCTACACTCTCAGCTATATATATATATATGTTTGTATATATATATATA
>NC_068993.1:53983062-53993064 GCF_001194135.2 Octopus bimaculoides
ATATATACATACACAAGATAAGGGATAAATAATGATCGTTACATATTGTTTATAGTAAAAAAAGATATGTAATGACCATTATTTATGCCTTGTTTTGTATATTGCTATGTAAGAACCAGTATAACTGGAGCACAACCACAGATTTACAATGTAGAACTGTAACCTCAGACCCTGTCTCAAGAATCACTCCTGGAAATGTGGTATTGTGGATCAAGAATCCGTCCCCAATTAAAAGTTCTACTGCAACATTTTGAAGTGTTTGAGAGAGAACATTTGGTGAAAGTGTCCAGATCTGTGGAGCACAAGGAATTGGATTTTTCACAGAGTTCTCACTAGTGAGTTTCTCACCAAAGGACAACACGGTATCAGTTTCACACCTGCACTATTCACCAGATTTAGCACCTGCAGACTTCTGTCTCTTTCCCAAGATGAAAACGCAGCTCAAAGGTCATCATTTTAACACTGTTGTCAAGATCCAGAGTGAATTGCAGAAGGTCCACATTGCTTATGGAAAATGACTTCCAGGCTGGATTCCAACAGAGGCAGGAATGCTGGGACTGGTGTATTACTGCACAAAATGACTATTTCGAAGATGATGATGATGTGAAAACTTGGGGGAATAAGTTATTTTTTGTTATTAACTATAACTAGCCTAGGAACCTTTTGGTACCACCTTGTATAATATCATTATCATACTTACTAATATAAATATATGTTTGCATGTCTAAGTCTGTGTTTGTGCGTAATTATATTTGTAAACACATGTGTATGTATATTTATGTATATATAAATACACACATATATAATTATAAAAATATTTAATGTATTCTTTTCACACACCTGTCTATTCTGGTGTTTGCTCCAGTGTCATTTACATCACTCAGGAGATGTATATGAGCATTATTGTGTGCATAAAGCATTGCTTGTCTGTGATATGAACATTACTCCAATTATTACGAATTGCTTTATCAAGCCACCACCCATTATTCCTCGTTTCCTACTTGCTAATTGCTATTCATTCTTGTCATTATATCCACTTATCTGCTTGTGTTATCGCCTACAGCCATACTTATAAACAAGCATATGTTTCATGCACACAATAGTACTCAAAGGGTAACATGACCTTCTCAATGTGTCATGACCTTTCCAGATGTCATGACCTTCTAAGTGTATTACGACCTCTTTAATATGCTATGGTCTTCCTACTCTGTTAGGACCTTCTTAATATATAATGACCTCTTAGTATATTACCTCCCCACTGTATTATGACCTTCAAAGAATATTACATTACATTTCCTAGTCAAATTGTCATCATCATCATCATCCAGTGTTTTAAATCTGGATTTTGTCCCTGTTAACAGGGGTAGTTGGATCTAACTCAGTGCCATAGTTTCTGTCTACCAAATCCACTCACAAGGTTTTGGTCAGCCCAAGGCTATAGTAGAAGGCACTGAACCCAGAATCATGTAGTTGGGCAGCAAACTTAATACATTCTTTACAGAATGTCCGTTTAGTATCTTGCATGAAATTTTAAAATGAAATCCAAATGATTTTTTCCAAACACACAGATACATATTCTACAAAGGAAAATGAAAAAGGGACTAAAATGCCTATCACTCACCATTCTTTGTTGTTGTTGTTGTTGTTGGTATTATTGAACAAGCATCTGATGTTATAAATTACTTGCAGGATGATTACCAAGACTCAAAGATATTGACCCAGCAGTTGCCAAAGAATGTGGACGGTTTCGGTTAATAATACGATCACGGGTTTTAGCAGCGGCACTATCAGAATCTGGAAGATAAAGCATAATTGTAATGGGTTATTCTTCATTCCTCACATTCATAAATCTGTTTTAGAATTAAGGATTGATGGTAAAACATCAAACACATACCTCCATCATCTTCATCATCTGCTACAGAACCCTTCTTTTGTTTATTCAACATTTCTGTGGCATGTAAGCTTTTTCTCTTCAGTCGATGTTGTTTCTGAGTCGATAAATTACACGACGTGCTGTCAATAAGGATGTAAAAGGAAACAATATAATTTCCTGGTCACTTAGCTGAAGGTTTACACTTTAAACATGAATGACATGAATGTTATAATGATCATGCTGTTCGCAATTGTGATGTTACTGAAATAAAATACCTTCAGCTATTAAAATAACATTGGAAACTCAATTATTATTAACTTCACTTATTAGTTTCATGGAGAGGAAATGACATTAAATGTAAGATGTGATATACCAGATTACATATATATTATTGCTAGTGAGATATGGTATGTCAAATGTCTTGTTGGCAGTAAGATACGATATCTAAAGTGTTCTTCTTCTGTATGATGTCACATCTTATCTTCTTTGCCCACTTATTCCTGAAAGAGTCATGAGGGTTGAGTCCTCAAGCATGCCTTCCACAGGATCTTGTCAGAAGAGTCTGTCTCCAATTGATCCACCTGGATTCCCAAGCATGACCAACTGAACTCATGAATGTTATCCAACCCTCTGGCTCATAATCTACCCCTGGATCTCCTTCTGGTTGACTTTGCTGGTAAAACCTGTCCAGCGATTCTTCCCTGAGATATTCTTACCATATGACCTCAGTGTGGAGATGCATGGCATGGTGGTTAGGGTGTTGGACTCATGATCATAAGATTGTGGTTTTGATTCCTGGACTGGGCAACAGATTATGTTCTTGAGCAAAACACCTTAATTTCACATTGCTCCAATACTCTCAACTGGCAAAAATTCCGCCGAGGTCGACATCGCCTTTTATCCTTTTGGGGGTCAGTAAAGTATATTGTTAGAAGAAAGATGTTAAATATGAAATATACTGCTAGTTGAAAAGATATAATATGAAAGATGTATTGCTAGTCGTCAAAAGTGCTATTATAATGTTTATTGTCAACAGTAAAGTGTGATATTTAAGATATATTGTTGACTGTATAATATGATATGCTGTATAATATAAAATTACTGGTTGATATATATATGTACAATATATTGCTGACTGTAAGATGAGATATGCAAGTTGTATTATTAATTTTATTATGTATTGTAAGCTGTATAATGTAAAATATCAGATGACTGATTTCTATATGATGTCTATAAAAAAAAAGAAATGACAACATGTGAAATATGAAATGTAGAATAATTGTGTTGGACAACATGAGATGTATGGTGGATGACAACACAATATCACAAATACAAGTCCACTAAATACTCCACCTCTCTGCAGTTGCTGACCCTGTAAAATAACACAGAAGGACCCCACATTAAAATACTCATTGCCAATCAAGAACAGGACAGCTAGTGAAGATAAACATTCAAGACCATTTCTGAAGGAAGTCCATCTGATTAATGTGCAAAACATCACTCATCACCTCATTACAACCAACAGCTGTATTCTACAACTCTGTACTGTTACTAGAATTCTTGTTTCCCTCTCTGGCCTTGGACTAAATAATAATAATAAATGTTGGAAGCATAATTACATAAAATATGTGAGAAACCTGATGATATAACATGATATCGATAACAAGATATGAGAAGTGGGCCAAGTTAGGAGATTAAATGTGAAATATAAGATGGGCATTGTGTAACACCAGGGATCAGCTGACTTCTTAGATCATCGATCCCCACGCCACCCCATTTTGCAAATTTCTAAAATAAAATTAAAATGTATAATTAATAAAATATTTCTTTTTTCAAAATCAATTTCTTCACTCTTCTGTGTCATTACCACTTTTCAATAAGAAATATTCAAAGAGATTTAATGTAAACAACAAAACTGATAAAGATCAATAGAAATTCAGTCATATTGTATTGATATATTCGAACTATGAACCCCTTAGCTAGCCACATAGAACCTCATGGGTCAATATTCACCATCCTGCTGACTCCTGTGTTACATGAACAATGAGGTTACAAAAAAACAGAAAAACTGAGGTACAGTTTAACTCTTTAGCCTCAAGATTACTCTATCACATTTAATCCTTATTTATTCACATTGCTAGGAATTAACCATGCATTATCCTAGAGCTTTGAGGTTTCAATGATATGATTGTAGATATTTAGAATGAGATTGTTGGGTAGCTGTGAGACACTGGATTTGGCCAGTTTGAATATAAAACAAGTAGAATATTTGGGTAAGGTACAGCCAGCTTAAATGCTAAAGAGTTAAAACAAAGATATGAATACCTGTGGGATAATTCTATGGGAGAAGAAGTCTCATCCTCCACAGAACAGGAATTCCTTTTTTCTGGTGGTTCTTCAAGAATTGGTTCTTTGAATGCCTTCAGTTGTCCATTGCAGTCAAACCTTTTAAAGAGATATGAAATGCAAAATGTAATAACACATTGTTACCAATAATATCTAAAAGATATTTGTAATTAGTACCATTAAAACATAATTCTAGAATATGTGGTTGATATTGGGTTAGAGAGGAATAATAGTTTACAGGTAGATGTCCAAATAAGTTATTCTTTAAATGGGAGTATATATAACTGCATGATATATGTGTGTGTATATGTATATATGTACATGTATTTATGTACATTATATACTTCTGTTTTCTTTTTCGTTTCCCAGTTTTCCAATGTTCCACCTTTTATACCTA
The DNA here is from genome assembly GCF_001194135.2 of Octopus bimaculoides. Classification (NCBI taxonomy): domain Eukaryota; kingdom Metazoa; phylum Mollusca; class Cephalopoda; order Octopoda; family Octopodidae; genus Octopus; species Octopus bimaculoides. Next base: position 53,987,679 of record NC_068993.1, read on the forward strand.
CTTCCTTCTCACCTTTTTTTTTTCCCCTCATCCCATTGTCCTGTTTTTAGCTTGAAAATGGTTTGTGATTCTATTAAAGTGAATAAAGCCAGGAACCACAGAAAATGCAAAATTTTAACAGTAAAACATCACCTCACCAACAATAATAGAATATTATGTTCACTAAGAAAGTTGGATTGAATAAAGGTAATTGAAACTATATTCAGAAATTTTCAGGTCAGAAAAGTTTATATTTTAACTTTGAAAACAAAGGTGAATCACTTTCAAATGAACTCTGAAGAAATTGGTAACTTACCAGGATCTGTGAGAATCTTGGGGTACAATATTGTGATAGTCTTTTGTTTCGCATTTTAATCTTTCTGAAACTTTCATTTTATTCTGGAACAAAAATAAAAGAAGATAAACATCAAGAGATTGAGAAAGAAAGAAAGAAAGAAAGTATGTGTGTATGTGTGAAAGGGGTGGACAGGGAGAGAGAGAGAAAGAGAGAGGGGGAGAAACTAAAGTAACTGTGGTTAATGTATGAATGTCAGGCTCACAATCTTGAGGTGGTGAGTTCAATTCCCAGACCAGGCTGTGTAATGTGTTCTTGAGCAAGACCCTTTATTTCATGTTGCTCCAGTTCACTCGGTTGCAGAAATGAGTTGTAATGTCACTGGTGCCAAGCTGTATCAGTCTTTGCCTTTCTCTTGGATAACAATGGCGGTGTGGAGAGGGTCTTCCATAAACAACCTTGCCCAGACTTGTGCCTCAGAGGATAACTTCCTAGGTGCAATCCTGCAAGCCTGAGATCACATGCTTTTTATTCTGGCTCCACCTGAAAGCAACGTCCTCACCTCCAGACCACACCCAGTTTCTCAGATGCCATTAATAACAAAATTTTAAAGTTTCTCCTGGTTTAGCATGGCACCGGGTACTAACAAATCCCGGCTCAACTCCCACTGAATTACTTCCAAGCAAAAGTTTAAACTGATTATAATATAAGCATTTGTGCATGTGTGTGTGTGTGTGTGTATGTGTGTATGTGTGTGTTTGTGTGTGTGTGTGTGTTTGTGTATGTGTTTGTTTGTTTGTGTGTTTGTGTGTTTGTGTATTTGTATGTGTTTGTGTGTGTGTGTGTGCTTGTGTGTTTGTGTATTTGTATGTGTTTGTGTGTGTGTGTGTGCTTGTGTGTGTGTTTGTATGTGTGTGTGTGTGTATGTGTGTGTGTGTGTGTATACACACCATTTACACCCCCCTGACCACCCCCACTCTCTTTTTTCTCTGTTGATTTCATTCACTGGATTTTACTTCATGTTTTAAGGATTAATTAAAAAAAACAAGTTGACACAGCAATATTTACCTGTCTCCTGACCATTTTCACATAGGCTGTTGTGTCTGGAATCATTATTTCTATAAGCAGCTTCACACCATACACAATGTGCTGCCAAAATATAAGTTTCTCTCCATTAAAGCAAATATGAAGGACAAAATATATATATTACAAACACATGAATCTATTTGTAAATATCAGGTTTTAGAAGCAGACATAGCTTAGATAGATATAACCAGTTAGCAGAAGATGAATATAAAGATTTCTTTGAAGGATTTCTCTAGCAAAATATTGTTTTCTACTCTAGGCACAAATGCCAAAATTTTTGGGGCGTGGCCCAGTTGATTAGATTGACCCCAGTATGCAACTGGTACTTAATTTATCGACCTTGAAAGGATGAAAAGCAAAGTCAACCGTGGCTGGAATTTGAACTCAGAACATACAGACAGACAAAATACCACTAAGCATTTCACCCTACATGCTAACGTTTCTGCCAGCTCACCACCTTTCTCTAGCTAATTATTCACCAGCCGACTGTGCTAATTTTGAGCTTAAGTAAATAAAACAAGAAACAAGCAAACAAATGTATACAAAACTGTATAAAAACATATGAAATAAACGATGTAGACTTTTTATTCTTATATAATATGAGTGACACAAAGAAATTGTTTCATGTCAACTGAGAAAGTTTCACAAACTGTTTGTTTGTTATTCAAAATGTACAGTCCGCATATATAGATTGACTATAAATTTAGTGTCTGCCTATACATACTGTGTCTAGCTATACTTACAGTGTCTACGTATGCATACAACACCAAGCTATACAGTATCTATTTATACAGACTGTGCCAAGCTTAACATAGTGTTTGACCATACAGTATCTAGTGGTATACAAAGTGCCAAACTATACTGTATAGGAAAATCTAATATTTTCCTATCCTTCCTTAATACCAGTTCCCATATGCTACTCATATCTGTACTCGGTCTGCTTAGGAGGTTGTTGTGCCCTAGCATATGTGCTGCTTCTTTTAGTTTTCGTATTTTCCAGTGGTGTTCTCTGTCTATTATTTTAACTTCATCCCTCAGGGGCAGGTGGTCTCCATTTTTCCATACATGATCAGCTGTACCCGATTTATCAATATCTCCCCGTGTCACAGCTTTGCGATGTTCCTCTACCCTTATTTTGAGGGGGCGACATGTTTCGCCTTTGTATTACCTACCACAGCTGCATGGGATGGAGTACACGCAGTTCTTAGTCATATTCTCTTCTACTGGTTGTTTTACTCGAAGGAGATATTTGCGAAGTGTTGTATCACTTTTGAATACTGTCCTGATGTCATATGGGCCGCATATCTTTTGTATCTTTTCGGAGAGGCCTTTCACATAGGGTAGACAGACTGTGGACAGTTTATCAGTTTCATCCTCTCTTTTCTTCCTAATTGGAGTGGATAGTATGTTTTTGGGGTAGTTGTTGCTTAATAGATTGTTACTGAGCTTGATCATTTCTTCATGGGGTGTATCACGATCGCTACTTATATTCATTGCTCGATGTTTTAGGCACTGAGCAATTCCTCTCTTTACACTGTATGGATGGTGGGAGTTGCAGCTGAGGTATCGTCCAGTGAATAATAACAACAAAAACAACTTTGAAAAATACCTTAGGAATGAAAACCCAGGTTCGAAATTTCCCCAAGATGAAGGCTGGAAGGTATATCAGCTGAAACGTTGTGTTAACAACAAACAAGATGAGGACAAAGATCCGTCAATTGTAAATAATGTAAATAATTATTTTACTAAGTTTTTCATTCTTTACAAAATTAATTGAAATAAATGCAGTGTATTTCAACAGAAATATGGTAACTAAAGGGTTAAAACAGGAAGTTGCTATTATAGAACCAGGGGTAGTCTCGGGCTGGTTGGTATGAAAGTATAACCAATCAATTGGAAACAAAAAAATAAATAAATAAATAACGGTTTTTACCTCAAATCCGATGACAACCCAGAGCCGTTTAGAGAGACTAAATGTCTCAGACCAATGGGATGTGAAGGCAATAAGGAATGCGTTACTTATAACACCAACAGTATTGATAAATCTAAGAATTGGGTACCACATACCTGAAGAACAAATGACAATTGTTAGCTTTTATCAGCATTTCATTGACAAACTTCATCATCAATTTTATAAAAGTTCATGTTTTTCTTGTTGGTGGTGTTTGAGTTTTTATAGCACCACCAGATACACCTCTTGTGTTCCTGAGACTTATGCAAAATTGTGTTTTTTAAGGAAGTAGGAAGATACTTATCATCATCATCATCATCATCATCATCGTTTAACATCCGCTTTCCATGCTGGCATGGGTTGGACGATTTGACTGAGGACTGGTGAACCAGATGGCTACACCAGACTTTAATTTGATTTGGCAGAGTTTCTACAGCTGGATGCCTTTCCTAATGCCAACCACTCCGAGAGTGTAGTGGGTGCTTTTACGTGCCACTGGCACGAAGGCCAGTCAGGCAGTACTGGCAATGGCCACGCTCAAAATAGCAAAGCATAACAGTGATCTAGTGCAGAGATGTCCAATTCATTTTGCTTTGCAAGTTGGAATGAAGCATAAACAGCACGTTGCAGGCCAGACAGGGGCAATTTTTCCTAAAACCTCTTTTCTTAATGTAAGCCAAAATAAACGGATAAAGGGGTCAGTATATATAATAACAACAATAAAGAAAGGAAATGCATGAGGTGTTGACAAGTTTTGTGTTTCAGAGATGAGTGGAGAAAACTTCACCCACATATTTAGGATATTTACTATGTTCTTTCAGTAAGATCTTTTGACATTAAATTCTATGAAATTTTAGTTGAGAAAACATTTTGTTAATATTTTTCATATTCTGTGGATGCTCCAATAAATGTGAACAATCTCATTCCATCAATAAATGTGAAGTCTTGTAAGAAAATGCCATTGTATAACATTCTCCTAAAGTGTCACAATCTAATACAATCTTGAAGTCTGTGATTTGAGAAAGAAAGGAAAATACAAGGCTGTGATGATCAACCCTTTACCAAGAAAATTAATGATGTGAACAAACTGCAGTGGCTGGGATTGAAAAACAGGCTGCTATATAAGGAATAGTAAATATTGATTCAATGAAATTGTTAATTGCAGGGCAGTAGTGACATCTGGTGGTTAGTATGTTCAAACATTTAGATTAAGATAGTGGCGATGTGAGAAAGTTGTGAGATAAGGACAAGTTTCTGTTGGAGTTGGCAGACTTGAAACGTTTAGATAGTCAGGAATGTTGGCAACACTTGGCAGTTAGACACCATACACCTTCCCTTATCTCTATCCCTGTCACCACACACTCTCCACCAAATGGTCACAGTTCACTGGAGTTGATCCACATTCACTGTCACACTTCACCTTTCAAATGGTTTGCTTTAATAGATTTCAGTGGAGCATGGAAAATACAGATAAACTGAATAGGTGGAGCTATAGGTATTGAGACAGTGTTGGGGTAGGGGTTTAGGTTTAGAGAAAAGTGTTGAGATAGAGACAAGGACACGGAGAGGGAGAGAGTAAAAGCAACTGAGAGCGAGAGGAGAGGGAGAGAGAGAGAGAAAGGGTGACAGGAAGAGAAAAAGAGAAAAGGTGAAAATAAAATGCAGATAAAGAAGGAAATGAGAAAAAGTAAAGGATAAAAAGTGTAGAAAAAGAAGGAAAGGTTGTGAAAGTGAAACCCCAATATCTACACAGGATCTGATAATGAAGGACTAACATACTGAATAAATTATTGGGGAGTAAACAGAATAAATCTGTCAATGCTTCACCGGATAATTTTTGATTGATCTGGAAGAAGGGACCGGAAGATTAAAAGACTCTTAAGAAAATCAGTTGAATCCCAATTGATAGTGAAATTTTTATTCTCCTGCTGCCCACCCTTGGCATTGATAAGACACTGTATCATCAAAGTGGCAAACAATGTGTACCCTTGAGATTGGGTGGTGTAAGTGTGGTGCTGGGTAGCACTGGGACGGTGTTGGGTGTTAGATGGCTTGAGTGCTGGGTAGTATAGGGT
>NC_068993.1:53998074-54000651 GCF_001194135.2 Octopus bimaculoides
CTACTTACGGTATGATGACATCCTTCAGGAATTTAGGAAATGGTTTGGTCAGCATTAGTATCATCACCTGAATGGACAGCTGAGACATACAGCTGCCCTCGCACTTGTCTTGATAACTTGCACCCATTCCCATGATGCCATGCTCTAAAAATCTCTATAAAGAAAAGAAATGTAAAATAACAAATAATAAAGTAAGAAACTGAAAAATGTTACAAGAACACATTTTAAAAGGGTTAAAAAATTTAAAAAAAAAGAAAATAATAATTTCAGTTTGTCTTGTGAATGACATGACCAAATTTTGTAGCTCCCTTTGTAGGGTGTTTTATGTCCTGCAGTGTCAATAGTCCCCAAATACATATCAGAGTGTATACCCTGGTTTTTAGAATAGGTCTACCATATTCCTGCATGTTGTACAAAGCAACTAAAAGGATTTGTCTTTGGAAGGGCCTTAAAAAGCCCTGTTTAACCAATGCTAGAATGGAAAACCAATTGTAAACAAAGAAAGGGATGATGATGGTGGTGGTGGTGGTGGTGGTGGTGGTCCCCAGACCAACTAATACATTGTAATTAGAAAGTGGTAGACAGAAATTGTGAGAAAGCCTGTTCTATATGATGTATGTGTGTGTGTGTGTGTTTTTGTGTTTGTGTTATGCTTGTCCCCCAGCTATGCTTGACACTCAGTGTTGGTTTGTTTATATCCTCATAACTTGACAGTTCAGCAAAAGAGACTGATAGAATAAGTATCAGAGTTAAAAATAAGTACTGGGGGTTAATTTTTTTTAATTATAACCCTTCAAGATGGTGCCCCAGCATGGCCACAGCCCAATGACTGAAACACATAAAAAGACATTGTAGATCAACATTAGACGAATATTGAACTTCAGCCAGACACGTCTTACAACTGTTTCTTGACACTGGATCATGTGCTAAATTCAAGGCAAAGGTCAAGGTCAATGACCTAGAGGTCACATGTTTCTATAAAAACAACAGTGATGACCAATTTCGGTTTTCTCTAGGAAGTGACATAAGCTCTTTACCAATTCAGTCTATGTTAAGATTTAGATTCTAGATTCTAGGTTTGGTGGTGCAAACAGGAAAACGGAACTCAAAATATGAGTAAATATAGGTTTTTTTTATTAATAATCAGCAGAATTGACAGAGTGACTCAAGAGCTGAGAGTTTCAGGCATTGGCACTTACCAATTACAAGAAACTCTTGGCCTTTCTTCTGCCAATTCTGGATTGTATCTATTTCACTTTATTTCCATTATTGATATCGTTAGGAACAGCATGAATCTCATGAAATCATGTCTTTTCAGTTTTGTAAACTTGAGTCTTTTTACTTAGTAAGAAAATCAGTTCTAGCTTCCTTCATATTGACTTTCTTTTCATTTTTATTTTCATTTTACAGGCCCTTATTGGATAAAAAATAAAATTAACCTTGGCAGGATTTGAATGGAAAGTGTACAAATACTACAAGGTATGTGTTCAATGATAAAACAATTCTGCCAAATGATAACCTAATGAATTGATAAATTAAAGTATGAGTCAGTTACTCTCTCTTTCTCTCTCTCGCTCTCACACACACACACACACACACACACACAAAATCAGCACAAGATCAGCTGATATTTGCCTGGATATTGTCACTTAAACAAGGATAAGAGACCAGCTAGCCCCAAACCTGGATAAAAGAGAAACGTTAGATGATGTATTTTCCAACATGCAAGTTCAATTTTTCAGACCAACATTTAATTTGCTGCCAAAACAGAAGGCTGGTTGACTTATACACCAAGCTGACTTTGGAGGATCAGAAGTTCCCCATGAAATTCAAAAGGATTTAATTCTACATGTTTAATTCTACATGTTTACTCTATATACTACATCATCTTGTATGCTGGAAGATACGGTAATAGCTTAGTCTCTTCAATGCAAAGAATTTTGCCACATCATTCAAAGAAACTCAAAGGATAAAAACCTTTGCATCTGAGAGCAGAGATGCTAAACAAGAACAAATGGTGTATACACAGAATGAACTAAGAACAATGAAAATTTATGAAAAAATATCTATAGGAAAATCCCTGTGTATCAGTGGTCTTTCTGGTTTAAAATCTGAATATAACCACATAACTACAATTTTACCTACCCACCTCATGTGAGCCAGTAACAATTCCAATGCACAGTTTTGACTGTTCACCTTTGTAACTAATAAGAATTTCAATCTCTTCTTATGTCTTTCTACCTTGAACTTGGTTAACCACGGATATTTGGATATAGTGCGGTTATATTCTTCTGTAACTCTATCTATTTGTTCTAATAAATAGCTGTCAAGGAAGCTTGTTGGACATGTTACATATGAAGCAACAGTGAAAAGATAGATAAACAGATAGATAGAGAGAGAGAGAGAGAGACAGAGACAGAGAGAGACAGAGACAGAGAGACAGAGAGAAAGAGATACAGAGAGGGAGGAGCTCATTTCATCAGTGTTGTTATTGTAAGGTCATATTTAAAGTTAATCTTCAGAAAAAGAGTGGGGTGGACGGGAGAGAGGGAGCAGTACGGAAGGGTTTGTAGTACC
>NC_068993.1:54002140-54003627 GCF_001194135.2 Octopus bimaculoides
TATATATATATGTATATATATATATATATATATTTCTACTTTCATATACCTTTTCGTTTCTATTCTTATATATAGGTGTACATGTGTGTATGAATATATATATATACATATACATATGTGTATATATGTATGAGTGTGTATATGTATATTTATATACACATACATTAGCCCTCTGAACTTTTTAGACCCTCTTTTAAACTCTCTGATGAAGCCTAGAGGCACACCCAAATATTCTAATTTTATCTACCAATCACTACAGAACACTGAAGAGATAGAAATAACATGTAGGGTATTGTGACCTCTTGGCAGAAATGGCTGTAAGAAACTGTTCTTTTTCTGTTTCTATTGTAGGAATTACTGGTACCTATGTATGTAATACACAATCTTTACACATGTATATATATTCTCATAATTGTTTAAAATAAATAAATAGACGTAATATAATGTCCAACAGTTGATGTATACTATATCTGTATCCCCTCCACAAAAATTGAGCCAAAAATTTTTAATGACTATTTACTTAGAGTGAACAGCATCAGCCATTTACTGCTCAATGGAGAACAACCATTTCTTAGAATCCCTGCAGCACATACAATGTCTTTCATTCTATCTCTCCATCAATTCAATGTTTTGGAAGATGTAAACTAAAGTCTTTTTCTCTAAAAGCTAAGTGAAATCTAAAAGGAAAGACGTTAACATTTTAACATACCACCACTTGATGCTCCTAGGGGCACAATTTTATCTTTGTATTCGTGGGAACTAAATTCTCCCTATAACCTTTGACCTCGGAAGAAATTAACATTCAGACATTTGTCACAACACAACTATTTATACTTCAAAGCTCCAATTTCAACCAAAAAGGTAATGGAGGGCCCCTTATTTTGAGTAAAGTTAAACTAAAACAAAAATCACTCCCTAGCTAAAGGGTTTGTTAAGTGATTTGGAGATGTTTTTTAAGAGGTCTTTTTTTTTTTTGCCCTGGGAGGAGAGGAGGGAGAGGGAGTAGAATGTCTGTCATTAGCATTACTATCATCAACATCACCATCATTATTATCCCCATCATCATCATCATCATCATCATCATCATCACCATCATTATCATCACTTCATCAACATCATCATCATCATCACTATCATCACCAGCGTCACCGTCACCATCATCATCATCATCATTATCATCACCATCATCATCATCATCACAATCATCATCGTCATCATCACCGTCATAATCATCATCATCATCATCTTCATCATCATCATCATCATCATCTTCATCATCATCTCACCATATCATCATCACCATCAGCATCATTATCATTATTATCATCATTATCATCATCATCATCACCATTGTCATCATCATCATCATTATCATCACCATCATCATCTCACCATATCATCATCACCATATCATCATCAGCATCATCATCATCATTATCATTATTGTCAACATTGTCGTCATCACCCTCTCAATACCACCACCACCA
>NC_068993.1:54004534-54010154 GCF_001194135.2 Octopus bimaculoides
GAAGCCCAGACTGGCTCCTGTGCAGGTGGCACGTAAAATACACCATTTTGAGCATGGCCGTTGCCAGTACCGCCTGACTGGCCTTCGTGCTGGCGGCACGTAAAAGCACCCACTACACTCTATGAGTGGTTGGCATTAGGAAGGGCATCCAGCTGTAGAAACTCCGCCAAATCAGATTGGAGCCTCGTGTAGCCATCTGGTTTCACCAGTCCTCAGTCAAATCGTCCAACCCATGCTAGCATGGAAAGCGGACGTTAAACGATGATGATGATGATGACAACCCTGGAATAACCAATATTTTCCACGTTATACAATCAAACCTACCAATACTCTTACAGAACCTCAAAATGAGGAAACTGATAGACAAAAGCTACTTGCAAAATAGTGAATGCTAGGGAAAAAAACCTTAAAAAACAATTTACAAGAGCAGAATTCATATCAGAGAATGAAACAGAATTCTCCATAAAGGAACGTGAAGACAGCAGATTTGGAATATGCAACAACAACAATAACTACAAATATATAGACAGGGACACCCACATAACATTTAAGAGTGGATTCTTATTCAAAGTAAATGCAAATATGAACTGCAAGACACAAAACCTCATATAACTGCATTACTTGCCCCGAATACAAGGAGAATTATATTGGTGAAACCAATAATTCCTTTTGCCAACGCACAATGTGTGTGTGTGTGTTTGTGTACCTGCCTGTGATGTGTGTGTGTGTGTGTGTGAAGTCAGTAGCACATGCCTATAAATAACGACCCCCACCTCTCACAGAACACTAACAGAAATCTGTTTCAATCTGTTCACTTCGAGGATGACCAAATGGACGGACCCGAATGAAGCTGCACCGACAATAATGTAAGGTTGCATTCGCAACAGTGAGTAGTCGCTGCAGCGGAAACATGTGTAGGTCATTATAATATGCTGTTTATAACTGTAAAGTATATTTTGTGGCTGTACAAGTCTCCATACTCTTTATTCTTATTAATATTTGTGTGTGTGTGTACACAATCACACACACATATATATATATCCTGCAAGACCAGCATTTTGCTGGATTAAAACTAAAAGAAATGTATTTCCCAGAGTTTCCGCTGTTTGACGAAGGAACATGACAACAATATTTATTAGTTTTTTCTATTTATTTTTTCTTTTTTTAGACATTAGTATTTTGGTTGCTTTTAAAGGTAAGTAAACCTTAAAATGTTAGGGAGGGGAAAAAAAATTAAGATAGCCACCACCACCACCACCACCACCATCATTACCACCATCGTTAAAATATATTCACAGCAACAATATAAACTTGTGTAACAACACATGATAGCATTTAAAGATAATGTTTTAACAGCCAGTTGTAAACTTGGTGGACATTACTTGCAGACATTTTGGCATTCTCTTAACTAACAGCTTCCTCTCACCGACTTTAATTCTGTAATTGTCACTTTTCTTTTAAAATAAAGTTAGTCTGACCTAAAATATTTCTCAATGGTTAATCCTCTCGGTGACACTTCATTTCTGAATTTATTTCCTAAACATTACAAACTGATTATGAAAGAACACATAAGCAGACTCTTACATAAATATATATTTGTATTAGATCTTTGAGAAAGTTATTCAGTACAGCAATGTAGATGTGCATTTTGTATTTTTTAATCTTCATTGATATACATTATATTTCCCATGTTTAGTATGAATGAGATGGGTTTACAAACAGTTGTCTTGTCTACACAGTTTTATTGCAACAACGAGGGAGGGAGTCACTTCCTATGCTTCCACTCTTTCTCTCATTTAAGAGGTCTTTGTCTTGCAAGCTACTAGGCGACCCTGCAGGTGTTGGTGCCATGTGAAAAGCACCTGCGCTAGTGTCTTGTAAATGCAACTGTGCTGGTTCCTCATAAAAAACACCTGGGCTAGTGCCATGTAAAAAAGCATCTGGTACACTGTGTAGCGTGGTGGGCATTAGGAAGGGCATCCATCATCATCATTATCGTTTAACGTCTGCTTTCCATCCTAGCATGGGTTGGACGGTTTGACTGAGGACTGGTGAGCCAGAGGCTGCACCAGGCTCAATCTGGACTGGCAAAGTTTCTATAGCTCTCTCTCTCTCTCTCTCTCTCTCTCTCTCTCTCTTGGCGAGGCACAAGCACACACACACACATAAACACACACGGCAGTAACTTCTGCCTACCAAATTCAATCACAAAATACATATTATACTGGTAGTAGATATTGTACTACCATTTGTAATTTAGCAATAGAATATGTGATATGACCCAGTAGTAGATTACAGCCACCCCTCTTCACCTCCTGACTAATTACAATAGTAACCATATTATTTACATTATTTACATTTGATGGATATTTGTCCTCATCTTGTTATTCAGGTCACTTCCTAGAATCAAACTTGGAAATATCAAATGTAAATATTCTAAATAATGTAAATAATTCCTCATCTCTTAAATATAGAACTGTAGTAACCATATTGTATCAACAATAGATGGTCATATCCCTATATTAACAGATAATTTTACCATGGTAACCAAAATACTTACCCCTCTAATAAATGCTATGTAAAAACATGAACTGTAAGAGTTGACAAAATGGAAAGCAAACAGTTTGATGATGAGAGCATCATCAAAACTAGACTTGGTCCGATGGTTTTCTACAAGGAGAGAAGAAAAAAAAGAAGACATTAGTCAAATAATCTCATGAAACCAGTTTGTTTAATGAAACATGATGGACGTAAAATAATCAACATGTTTGAGGATAGAAGACATGAGTGGAGTGTAACAGTTTGTGTGTTTGATGGGAGAAGACATGGAAGTAAAACAATTTAATTGTCTGATAACGCAGATCAAGTTTTGTGTCCCAGCTGACCCAATCAATAGAACAGCCTGCTTGTGAAGTTAATGCCCATTGTATGTGTGTGTGTGTGGTGTGTGTGTTTGTCCCCACATCACTACTTGACAACCGGTGTTGGTGTGTTTACATCCCTGTAACTTAGCAGTTCACCAAAATAGACCGATAGAATCAGGTTTAAAAACTAAGTACTGGGATCGATCCATTCAACTAAAAATTCAAGGCGGTGCCCCAGCATGGCCACAGTCTAATGACTGGAACAAGTAAAAGATAAAAGATGAGCTCAGCAAGATTTGAACTTAGATTGTATAGAGCTGGAAGAAATAGCACAAAACAGTTTACCAGCTCACTGCCTTATCTAATAATAAAATAATAAAATAACAGCCAGTGAAAGCCCACAGGGTACATCCAGTTGGCCATTTGCATATCTATAAATGCATGTCAACCACTTGCATGTCAACAATATAATATTGTTTTAAATACTATTAAAGGAACTAGTTTGTACGAGATAAGGAATAGTAATGCTGCTTAGCCTTTTAATAAATCATTTCATTGTTTTAGAAAGTATGACATACTTGGGCATGAAATAATTTGTCTAATACAGAAGACAATTATGGAGGTCTGGTGACAAGACAAATGCAGAGGTGTGTCGGCCAGGGGATTAAGGTATAAAACCTGCCTCTTGACAAATCTGGGTTAATATTATACATACATTAAATGGATTACACAACTAAGATGCTTTTAAAGTGCAAATATATTCTAAGTCTTTCACTATTTATTTTGTCTATATATGTAGGCGTGCTGGAAAGTTCCTAGCTTTAGGTTAAAGAAAATACAGGAAGATCAGTTAATTATGATTTTATTCAACATATTACCCTCCCAGATTCACTCACTTATTGCAGTGGTCCTTCAGTTTTTCTAAGCCTTGTAAAAGAACTCAGAAGGTTGGGCCTACAACCAAGTCCTTTGTGATAACCTTAAAGCCAAAAGCTTCTCTTCTAAGTGTTATCAACAACTTATACATATATGTATGTATGTATGTATGTATGTATGTATGTATGTATGTATGTATGTGTGTGTGTGTGTGTGTGTGTGTGTGTGTATACATATGTATGTGTGTGTATAAACACAGAGAGAAAGAGAGAAGTGTTAAATAAAGAAGAATTAAAAGGTAACATATTCAGTAAAGATAGAAATATCAATACATACAACTGGTGAATATGATGCATGTGACAAAATATAGCTCCATCTACCACATGACTGACATTATACAACAGATTTATATGTACACCAGGTGACAAAATGTAGCACCACCCACACTACATGATAGGTATTACACTACTGATCATGTGATCAAATTTACCTCCACCAAATTTACCTCACTCATCATATGATGGACTTTACACTATTAATCTACATGTGTCATGTGACTAAATTTAGTCCCACCCACCATATGATGGACATTACACTACCGATCCACATGTACCATCAAGGCCATTGTAACCGCCTTTGAGGCCCCCAGGCAAGACAATGCACTGGAGCCCCTACACATAAAAGCAAAGCTTACAGAAATTACCATTGAGACCCTAGGTCCATGGAGCCCTCAGGTCACTGCCCAGTTTCCCCATGCCTAAAGATGGCACTCTACACATGTGACCAAACTTGACTCCACCTACCACATGATGGACATTACATCATTGATCTATATGCATCACTTGATCAAATTTAGTCCCACCCAGCACATGATAAACATTACAAAATGGAGCTATATGCATCACATGGCCAAATTTAGTTCCACCCACCTTATTATAAACATTACATTACTGATTGATATGCACCATGTAACCAAATTTAGCTCCACCCACAACACGATTGATTTATATGCATCACAGGACAAATTTAGCTCCACCCACTGCAAGATAAATATTACATGATTGATTTATATGCATCACATGGCCAAATTTAGCTCCACCTACTATATGATAAACATTACATTACTGATCATGTGATCAAATTTAGCCCCACCCACCACATGATAAACATTGCATGATGGAGCTATGAGTAGGAAATTAACCTGTCTGGAATAATAATAAAGAATCTATCAATTAACCAATTTAAAAATTATAGAATATAATACGAACCCCAACACGTGAGTTTGTTGGCCAACTTTGTGTAAACCTGGAAAAGAAATTAAAGTTTAAGTAATTTTCAGTGAATTCTTCAAAAATAGAGTAAGCCATTTAAAAATTAAGCAGTTAAATTAAATAATTTATTCTCCTTAATGTTGAAAAATTATAGATGCCTCACAATTTAGATTATCATATTTTTTTTTTCAAATTACTATTTCTATATTATTATCTTTTTATAAATCTCACATCATATGTGTGTGCGTGTGTGTGTGTGTGTTATATTAGAAGAAAAAGCAAAACCAAGGCAGAACAAGTATCTCAAGTCATTTAGAATAATTTAATTAGGGAAAGGTGAATTTAAAGTCGTTCACTTTACTCTAGTTAAATTGTTCCAGCATGGCCACAGTCAAATGACTGAAACAAGTATAAGAATGAAAGAATATTCATTCTGCCTTGATTTTTTTCTCTAATATGATATATATGTGCTATAACGGAACCCTAACATGGATCCCTAGATCCAGCCTTAGCTGTGATCTTGGAACCTAATGGTCAACCGACTATAGCACTTATTCCTATTCATACCAGTGTACTTATTCGTTTACATCACCAGTGAACTAAACCTCT
>NC_068993.1:54012715-54014804 GCF_001194135.2 Octopus bimaculoides
GAGCGTGGCCGTTTTTGTGCGGGTGACACGTAAAAGCACCCACTACACTCTCTGAGTGGTTGGCGTTAGGAAGGGCATCCAGCTGTAGAAACTCTGCCAAATTAGACTGGAGCCTGGTGTTACCATCCGGTTTCACCAGTCCTCAGTCAAATCGTCCAACCCATGCTAGCATGGAAAGCGGACATTAAACGATGATGATGATGATGATGATATATATATATATATAATTGCATCAACTTAATCTCTCATGCTTGTATGGGTCAGATAGAATACATTGAGGCAAATTTCCTAAGCCCAGGCATGTGTTATCATGGAAGACTGAAAATGAAGGACACTGCTTGTATAATGGTGACACTTATTTACAGCTATCCCATCAGGTCATGATACAGAAATAGTAACGCAACACACATCCATCCATCCATCCATCCATTCACACATACATACATACATATATATATATATATATATATATATATATATATATATATATATATATATACACAAAGTGATATATATGATTAGGTACGGATTTTTAGAGCTCAAAGGTTATAGCTGAGACAGTAGTTATAGAGCCATTGCAGATTTCTGATGCAGCAGATATATAATTGTTAAACAGGACAGCAAACACTAAGGCAAGGCAAACATCTCCAAGTCGTATACAATATTATTAGAGGAAGAAATTCAAAATCTTACAGCTGTTTCTGGGATATCCCTGAGTATGAGATATTCTGTCATCAGAGACAAATAGGGAAAAAATAAGGAAAATGAAAATGGTTTATATTAATGAGATGATGAAATAAAGGAAGGGAGTAAAAGAATAAGGAGATGGAGAGAAAGAAGAAAAAAGAAGTGTAAAAGTTCATAGTTCAACTCTCCGAAGTTGTAGAGACAAGAGTACACCTAAGGACTTATGCTCTTGTTTCTACGACATCAGAAAATTGAACTATGAACTTTTATATATATATATATACATATATACATATATGATGCTTAATTACATTAGCTATTTCTGTTTCAGTATTGCATAGTTATTCAATGATCATTCAATGATTATGAGAGTATCTCTAACATTTCCTTCAGAGTGTAATATTATCGAAAAGTCCTTACAGTTCCCAGCAGAAGAATGGAAACAGCATTGAGGAAGGATGATGCAATGGTGGTTATCATGAAGCCTTCGATTTCTGTCACATTGTCACTGTATTCGATTGACATGATAACACGGTACACAATCACACCAATGACGCTGGCTCCGACCAAACACACCTGAAATGAAACAAAATATCACTATGATCTTGGACAGTAAGTATTCCCTTCATACAGAAAAAAGATAGCTATAAATACAAGCAAGGAAGCATATAAGCACAGGATATAGATATAGAGGTGGAGGCACAATGGCCCAGTGGTTAGGGCAGCGGACTTACTACACAGCCACTCCTACTGTATACAATGGCGATTTGTATGCTAGAAAACACAATTCATTTAAAGTTAAAAATGCCTAAATATAAATGCAAGACACCTGCTAGATGCACAAGCACGTGCACACACTAACCAACAGAATTAGAAATATGATTTAAGCTGGTTTTACTTACCATAAAAAGAACCACTGACCCTGAGCACAGATATTTGAAGAATCGATCCCACATTGGGTAATAGTAGAATTTCTTGGTGAATAACATGAAAGTAAAAAATTATAAACATTTAGATTTAAAGTAAACCAAGTATTTATCTGTAATTAATCTTGATTTAAAGCTAAACATCTAAGGAAGGATTTAGAAGCCATGAACTATCATCATCATCATCATCATCATTGTTTTAATGTCTAATCTTCTTAGCTTACATAGATCAGACATAACTTGCTTAGGCAGATTTTCTATGGCGGGCTAAAGATTCTACCAGCGCGCCGCCCTAAAGTAATCATATGATTAAAATAATGAAAGAATAGTTTCCGAAGCAAATCGAAGAAAAAAAAAAGTTTAAGATGGAGTTAATTCCCCGAAGATTATCAAGAGTTGTTCCCCTTGTGCACATAACAGTAAATTTACAGAAATTGAAAATCGCTGATATATATATATATATATATATATATATA
>NC_068993.1:54015983-54019387 GCF_001194135.2 Octopus bimaculoides
CCCATCCCCTCAAGTTTGGGAATTTTTTATTCACTCCTGGAAGAATGCATTAATTATTTCAGCCTGGCTGTGTTTGTAGACGGTTGAAAAGAATACTTTTAACAGAAAAAAAATTAAATGATAGCACTGTAGTTGCGGGTGGGCCCCCTTGTAGTTGCGGGTGGGCCCCCTTGTAGTTGCGGGTGGGCCCCATTAGTCTCCTGGCAACCACTGAATATAGTGTATAAAGACTCCCAAAGGATGAAAATGAAGATAAACCTTGGGGCAGAATTATAATTCAGATTGTTGGAGAGAATGAACAAAATACTGTAAATCCTTTTCGTTAGATTAATTAAGATTAATTAATATTAATTATTCATTCAAGACATTGAGTTGAAAGAATTGTTAGCATGCCAGGCAAAATGTTTAGCTGTATTTCGTCCATTTTAACACCTTGAGTTCAAATTCTGCCAAGGTCACATTTGCCTTTCATCCTTTCAGGGTCAATAAATTAAGTACCAGTTGAGTACTGGGGTCAATGTAATTTACTTACCACCCCCTCCACCTAAATTGCTGGCCTTGTGCCAAAATTTGAAATCATTATTAATTAACTATTTATTAGGAATGCATATCTCTTCCATATAATCAGAAATATTTATACTTACCCCACAAACAGATGATTAAGGCAAAGTAAGGGGTTATATTATTATCAAAAGATTCCCTGATCACCAGTAGGACATCATTCATAGTCCTTTTAATCCTGAAATGTGAAAAAGGAAAAAAATCTAAAATTCACCCAAACATAGGTCAAAATATTTGGACATCATTATCATTTCAACCTTGTTCCCAGTTCAAAATATACTTGAAGCATATTCAAGCCTGCAAGAAAAGCCATTGGCTGTATTTTGTGATGGAGAAAATTTCTCGCTGTAGACAAATAGGTGTAAATACACAGAGTCAGTTCACAGCATTCCCTAACCAGACTGGGATACATGCTTTTCAGAGTAGTTATCACCTCTTCAACAACAGAGACAGAAAAGGAGGCACCGTGAACAAACATGAAAGACAGGTCCCTCTTATGATATTCCCGTCATCATTCAATGATTGGTTGTGCTATTCAGCGGCTTGCTGTATATAAAATACAGGGTGACAGCTTGCAAACTGATATGAGACACAGGTCTTTCTAACGATGTCATAAAATTAAAGTTGATGACAATGTAATTGGATTTTGATGATAAAGAAATTGAGTCTGACACTGACGAATTTTATATTGATGTTGACAAGTTTGGGATTGATAATGCTGAATTTGAGAGGAAAACAGTACAATGAGAGGAGAGGTAAGGCAATGAGTATCTAACAACATGATGACGAGCTCAGACTTTGCGTTAACTGGCATTCTGTCAGTCACAACACTGAGGCTTCCAGTTGATCCAATCAATGGAACAGCCTGCTCACGAAATTAATGTGCAAGTGGCTGAGCATTCCACAGACATAAATATCCTTAAAGTAGTCCTCAAGGAGATTTAGCATGACACAGAATGTGACAAGGCTGGCCCTTTTGAATTACAGGTACAACTAATTCTTGCCAACTGAATGGACTGGAACAGTAGGAAATGAAGTGTCTTGCTCAAGGACACAACATGCCACTGGGAATGGAACTCACGACATTATAACCATGAGCCAAATACCCTAACCACTGAGCCATGTTATACTCCACGACAAGGAACATAACATCTCAACTGCCTGGTTAACAACAAACTCCCTTCATAACTTGAAATAAAAGGGTCTAACAAGGGCCACCAAGATGCACAATAATTTCCTCTATAACAATATGCAAATGTCCAAAATTTCAAAAATCATCCCACCCATGCTCCCGACATTGTAATTATTATTAGTCTCTGATACTGTGGTGTTGTTGCTGTAATTGTTGTTGTTGTTGTTTTACATAAGTTGTTCCAAGTCTCATCCAGGGACCTCAAATATAGTGGAACCTCAGTTTACGAATTCAATTCATTCCTTTGGGCCATTCATCACCTGAAATGCTCATAAGCTGAAACTATTTTTCACCCCATAGAAAATTCAAGACAAGGCACAATGAAATCAAGCCGGGATGTGCACTGAACAAAAGCTAGGCAGCAATTAATACTCTCCTCCTGTTATTCCCATCAGCTGCTGCTGGTGAGGGTGATTGAGATGGAACTGCGAGTGCAAAGACAGTAATAACAACCTCAACAATTCTCAAAGTCTACTTACTGGTCAATTGTTGATGTTTCGTTATAAAAACCACTGCTGTTAGTGAGGCCAATACTGAAAAAGAAAATTATTCATAATTAGATAAAAATTAATTAGATGATTATTTTCTGTTCAACTTAAACTAGAGATTTATCTCACACTCTTTCTTATGGAGTCACTTTATACAACAAATGTTCAAATTGATGAAGCTTATGTTTAGTTGAGAAGCATCATATCATATATTGTCCAACAATGAACAGAAAGTCAGAAATAGTGAGAAATTTTTGCCATCTATCACTTTTGGGATAAAAATAAAAGAGCACTGGTGATGCCATGCACCATTTAACACATTGCTATCTTGCCTTCTGTTTCAACAATTCATGTTTGTTTGTTTGTGTGTGTGTGTAAGTATGTGTGTGTTTGTGTGAGTGTGTGTGTGTGTGTACACAAATGCATACACATGTCCATTGCACAAATGTCGTTTCAACTCAAGCTGTTAATCCTTCTGCAATCAATTAAATATGTACCAGTCAAGAAATGGGACCTTCTTCAGCCTATTGCCAATGTTATAAATCATTATTATTCAGACATTTATTTATTAAAAGAAAAAAAACATAAAAGGCAATAAGAATTTTCAAAATCAAAAGTTTAAAAAAAACATGTTACCCAGTAATAAAAACACAAAGAGTTTGTGCATGCCAAGATATGTAGAGAAAAGGAGAAAACACTGATTCCAATGATTGAATATATTTATTTCAATTGTAAAATCAAAACAGCATTCCTATTACACGATGCAAGTATAATGAAAGAGAAATCCTTTGATATTATTTTCAAAGATCTTATAATTAAAGAAATATGGTTTTTCTGTTTATATCTAAAGAATTCAAAGCTAAGGCGTCTCGCTTTTACAATCTGATAGAAAATATATGGAACTCAAGAACATGCTGCCTCATATAGGCAAGGATTATAGTGGCAAGAAGAATAAATATTTCTAAGTTAAAAAAGGAATATTCAGAGTTAAATATAAAAAGTAAATGAATTCATTATGAAGTTGCTAATATTTGATACATGGAATTCAAAGAATAATTCCATAAATGGGTAATGTTTTGATGTTAGACTCAGGCACAATTTTTTTTTTACTTTCCATTTCAGTACACACACACACACACACACACACACACACACACACACAC
>NC_068993.1:54019397-54021492 GCF_001194135.2 Octopus bimaculoides
CACACACACACACACACACACACACACACACACATACACACATGTACATACATACAGATAGATAGATAGATAGATAGATAGATGGATAGATAGATAGATAGATAGATAGATATTCATATATATTTAGATGTACATATACATAATATCATCATCATCATCATCATCATCATCATCATCATCATCTTTTTAAAGTCCACTTTCCGCACTCACATCAATTGAATGGAATTCACTGAGGCAGATTTTTTGTGGCTAAATACTCTTCCTGTCACCAACCCTCGCCTGTTTCCAAGCACAGTAATATTTCCTCATAGTGAGACATACATGCTTTATGGGAGATCAGAAATGAAGGGCTATGCCTGTAAGATGGTGATGCTTGTTTGCAATTACCACATGATGCCAAGACATTAATACACACATACAACTCCCACACACCACACACAGTCGTGTAGCAAGAGTGTGTCCCACCCCTCCACTCCAAAACAGGCTTATACAGCAGACCCAAAGATGCCATCCCCATAAAACTGACCCCCACCCAACCGTCCTTGATGTCTTTTGAATTACAGTCGCAAGAGTTTCACCATTGATACTGTATCTCTTGGCGTAAAGCAGAGGCAAAGAATTCTCTGCATTTCTTCCTTGCAGCCACTGAACATCCTGATTCAATTCCTTCTCTTTGCTCCAAACTTTTCTTCAGAAGGAATCTCTGTCTTCCAGTGGAGGAGCTTCGATAATGTTTATTACTTGTCCTCTCTTGTCTCTGTACCATCAGTTCTCAACCACAGCTCTCCAATTTGTAATCAAGAATTCTTTCACTTGGGCATTTACTCACAAAATCAAGTGCATTAATTACCTCTACCTTAGCGAAAGGCAGAGTTATTGTTTTCAGTCATGTTTGTTTGTTTGTTTGTCCATGGACAAGATATCTCAAGAACTGCTGGATGGATTCGGATGAAACTTTCAGGGATGTTTGGCTTCATGACTAGCACAAACTGATTAGATTTTGGGATTGATCTGATACCAGACAAGCATTCTGGATTATTTTTCCATTTTTTTAACTTAATTTTTGAGAGCAGTTGGGTTCATTTTCAGTATTCTCATTTTTGAGAGCACTTGGGTTTATTTCAGATATTCTCATTTTAAAAATCATCTTTGGCTAATCGTTGTGAGGACCATTGGTGTGGCCTTGGCAGAGGTTTGCGCTCTCTGAGTGCTCTTGTTATTAATTGCATTAATTGTGAATTTATAATCTAGGTATAAAGCCAGTGGTTTCAAAGCAGTTATCTAGAGTTACCCTCTTTCTCTTAGATTTTCAAAGAGAAAAATGTATGCATGTATATACAGTTACACGTGACTGTTGTCTGACAATGTGCAGTGGGTGAAAAATCCAACATACATTAAATCTGGTGTCAGAAAAACAGAAAGATTTCTGCCTTTTGCTCAGTGTCAAAATTATCGCTTAAAGTGTGTGCAATGTGCGCAGGTGCATTGCATCATTTGATTCTAATGGCTAAACTAATTATCAGAGACATTTGCGTCATGTGAGGATCTAAATTAATAATAGTGAATCTAGATACATATATGTGGGTGTGTACAAATACAGCTGTATAAGATTACATATGTGTATATTTACCATATTGAAAATATATCAGTGCTTATGTTTGTTTACATAAATATGTTTATCAAGATGTTTTTGCAACCCATTTGACTTGTATTTCATTTCATTCTGATAGATGCTTATATATATATGCTTATTTATGCATATATCATATATAAGTACACATATTTCTGTCTGTCTGTCTGTCTGTATGTATGTATGTATCTATCTATCTATCTATCTATCTATCTATATATAAAATCTGTTCGAAGGTTATAAAGGACACAGGTTTCGTGTGTCACATAGCTAGCTAGAGGCGATGGCTTCTTGGAGCTAATTCACGGCAGCTTTCGTCCTAATTTTGGGACTGCCATGTTGGCTTGGCGATAACTATTAATTTCCAGTACCGCTGCCGTAGTCTCCTTTAGAGAGACTTAGAAATATTAATAACTCTATTTCTGAAAACCAGTGGATAGATTCCACTGAAATTAGATAAATAAC